>NC_135872.1:2182827-2377827 GCF_031162955.1 Sander vitreus | reverse complement strand
ATGTGACCCGAGGACAACAGGAAGGTTAAATATTTGCTGTTGAAAAGCACAGAAGCTCCAAAGCTGAAAAAGGTATTCCGTACAGCCCTTAAAATGAACAAAGGCAGGTGCAGCCTTTTATTAATTTAGTTATCAGCATGGGCAAACATGCCCTACAGCTGCCCTACAGCTGCCCTGCAGCACAACAAATGAGAGCGCAGGATGAAAAGCCTGAGCTCCTTTATTCAGTGAGGCACTCCAGCTCATCTCCATACTTGATCCATACGTGATCTAAGTAAAGTGAGCAGTGTGCGTCATCAGGTATCCATCAAACGCTGCGTTGCTATGCATTCCCATCTATTCCTGTTTGCAAGCATTGATTACAGCTATCAACACAGAGCATTAGTCATGCAAACTGCAAGTTGAAAAAGTGCATGACTCCTTCAGGGGTTTAAGTGATTTGGAGCTGTAGTTTCAAACATTTAGTTTCTGTTGCTTTTATGAATAAGAAAGTTACAGTGTCTCCCGGAGTCTGAATGAAGCTTTACTGAGGCATTCTGGGACAGCAGATGATTTGAATTAGGGCTGCACAATTAATTGCGCAATTTTTATATACATTTAATATCCAAATCGCAGAGAGGGGCAAAATTTGTTAAAGGCAAAATATGTGGCAAACCATTCTGAATGAAGTATTGTGATGCTGTAGAGACGTCCCGGCCTACACATCCTATCCTACAGACTAAAGGCGCTGACACACCGAGCCGGTAATCGGCCGTCTGACAGTCTGGTGAGGTCGGTGACTCGAGTCTGTTCGGTGTGTTCCGTGCCGTCGTCCGTCCGAGGGGCCGTCGGCTTTCATTTTGGCCGATTTGACGTGTTGAATCGACGGGTAAGTCGATGCACTGCCTGCAGTCAGACTCAAATGACCCATCTGATTGGTGGAGAGCTAACCCGGAAACGGGGAGCGGGATGAACGTGACTAAAGTCTCTCAAAATCTTTTAAACTGACCTTTGTTGATCTGAAATGAAGACAGATTCAGCAACTGCACGGCCTGTTTCTCTCTTCAAATGTTTTCAGAAACACGTTTCGGTGAATCATTTTAGTCCAATATGAGATCGTACTCTGAATGAGTCGCCTTGACAGTCTGGCTGTGAATTTCCGGAGAAACCAGACCCACGTGACGCGTTCGTCCAATCAGCTGCCGGTTTTCATTTTTGGGCGACAATACAGATTACCGCCGCCTGCTGTTATGGACGTATTACGTCTCGTCTCTTTGGTGTGTTCCGAGGCACTTTTTGGACCAACTCGGGGAGACTGATCAGTCACACTGGCTTTTTTTCCCGACGTTCGGCCGTCTGCTCCGTGTGTCTGGGTCTTAAAGAAAATATCCTTGTTTGGTACAGATCCTCGCAAAAATCACTCTAATCACTTTATTTTTTTATATATTAGTTTTGGGTGAAAATGACAATAATGATACAAAAATGATCATTCCCTCCAATATCGTGAATCATATCGCAATCGTAATATCAGTCAACATAATCGCAATTAGATATTTTCCTCATATCGTGAGGCCCTAATTTGAATACGTCTGTAAATTGAATAGCTATTGCTGGAAAAATGCCAACCGTAAATAGTATCCAAAACAGGGTTTTAGTTTATGAATGTCTTAAGGATTATAGCTTAAAACGACGATACAACGTACTTGGGTTTGTTTACATGATGCTGGGCATTTGTAGTGTCTGAAATCTGGTTTGGTCGTTCCCGATACAGTTCACTATTTAATAAACACTGTATAGGGAATAGTGAGTGAGGGAGTGAGGGAGCGGTTTTGAACACACCTATAGACTTACTGCAACTTCAGTTTCATCCAAAACAAACAGACCTCTGTACGAGTTTGAACTTCCATGCTGTGTCAGTCGGCCATCGTCCTATCTAGCAGCCAGCTGCTGTGCATTGCGTTTTGTGTCTTTGTCAGTGATTTATGTGGGTGTTTAGAGTCAGTTAACCCTTCTGTCCTGCTGATAACAGAACCATATGGTTCGCTGGTTGGAACCTCTGGCCAGCCATCTCTGCAGAGAGTTGACCCCCCCCTCTTCATGGCGGATGTTTCTGGCAGCAGATTCAACATATGTCTATAAAAATCATGCAGCCTTTTTATCCTGCATCACAAAGTGCCTGCCTTAGCACAGAAATGCCCACAGAAACTGAACAAAAGTCTGTAGGTAACAATTTTTACATACCAATTTTTAACCATGTGTGCTTCACAAACAAGGCTGTGGCTGCAGACACAAGGCCATCTATTTAATGAAAAGAAAGTGACATTTGAACCTAGTTTAATTCAGCTTATCAGTTTAGTTTGCCTGTGTCTTTGCTAGTTTCCCGTCCAGCGCCCACGTCGTTTAAATAGCAAATGCACCTGCTCCCATCTGTGGCCCATGGGCGTGCTGGTCTTACAGGGAGGTGTGTTCAGGTGCATTCTGGGCGTGCTGGTCTTACAGGGAGGTGTGTTCAGGTGCATTCTGGGCGTGCTGGTCTTACAGGGAGGTGTGTTCAGGTGCATTCTGGGCGTGCTGGTCTTACAGGGAGGTGTGTTCAGGTGCATTCTGGGCATATTGTTGTCTTGAGGCAGCGGGAAGTGATGGCACCATTGACCAACAAAAACCTGGTCTAAAGTCAATAACGCAGCATTTCATTGTTATTTTAACAGAGCATTAGTAAAATGCTCCTAGACTCGTGCACAGTGCGTGCACACTATGCTTGTTACACACACAGGGACGCACAGCAGCACACACACATGCAGAAGATTACAAATACAAATATTACGGTGTAATCCTCCATCATAACAGCAATGCTCCAAGGTCCAAACGCGCCTGGCTTTTAAAGGGAATGGGAGATGATCTCTGATTGGTTGATTGCATGTTACGCCCAAAACACACCTCTGATTAATGAAGACACTAAGGTCAACCCTTTAGAACCATGCACACGGCACACGGACCCTTTTCTCCGCCGTCAAACTAGCAAAAGTGGATTTGGACACGCCCTAAACACACCTGCACCAGGCGCTTCACGCTGTGACCTCAGATCCTTAAAATAGGACCCAAAGTGTTCAGATGAATCAGCAAACTGCATTTTATTTAGGCGACACCAATTTGAGATGAAATGATTAATAGTTCATTAATCGATTAGTTGACCGACAGAAAAAAAAGTTATTTTGATAATCGATTGCTAGTTTGAGTCATTGCAGAAATGCCAATCATGCTCTGCTTCTTTAACATGAATATTATTATTTTTCTCTGATATAAAGTAAAAATAGTTTCTTAAGATTTTGGACTGTTCAACAACACAAGCAGTTTGTAAACTTCGGCTTTGAAGTTAGGATTTTTTACTATTTTCTTGACTAAACAATCAATCTATTAATTAAAAGGAACTATTGACAAATTAAGAAATTAGAAAAATGATTTGAAATTAGGGCACTGTTGCGGAAAAAGGAAAAAAAAATACCTACAACTACAATTTCTTTCTTTTACTTTCTCTATACCCGTACGTATTTCTGTCCTTGTGTTGCTGCAACAAATACAGCTTCCCTCTGAAGATCATTTAAGATTTTTATCTTAAAACATGAAATCAAACAGTAGAAACGAGAAGAAAACAGACATTTATGTGGTTTAAAAAAAAAAGTGTTTTAAGAATATGAAGTGTTAGACAGATTGGACATATGTAATGGAATTTATTGAAACAGGGACAATGCACAATTAAACATTAACCTTGTGTAAGAACAAGGAGCGATGCCTTGCACCAGGCCCACAATGTGATAGCAAAGGTAGTTTTCTGTCCGTCTAAAATGTACATGTGCAAACTGCATATCTTTGGTTACCAAAGGTAGTTTGAACCCTTTTGATGTCCGTGTTTCAGTTACTGGTTTTTGTCTCTCATTTACATTTCACATCATATTTACATATTGGAGTTTCCTTAAAATGCATTGCATCTGTTTTCAACAACCCTTTTTTAAATGCATTCTCATAAGATTCTCACCAAAATGGGTGATGAACACGATGTTGCTTTGTAATTTCGGGGGCATGGTGTCCCAGGGAACATCATAGATCTTTTTGCTTATTAACTGGGTTTTACTGGAAGATTTATGGTGGAGAAGAAACTGACATCTGTTGTAATAAACACGTTAGAATAAGACCAGGATCAGTAGCGTAATAAAGTGACTGTACATGTAATGTACTAACTCTAGAAACTCTTTAACAAACACATGAAATACTTATTAAAATACACGTTAAAACATTTGCAATTCCCATATGATAAAGATGTTACTTTTTACAGTGCATCATGGCCACAAACTGCTGTCATGTTGAATTACCTAAAACCATTTTGTTCCATAACCTGTAAAACCTGTTGCTAAATAATATATAATAAATACTTGCCCACAGTTAAAGGAGTTGTACCATAAGCCGTCTGTATCGTCACAGTAAGATTCCCAAGCTGTAGTTGTGTTATTGTTATGAAGATAGTAACATCCGATCATCAGTGTACCAGATGCCAGACATGCCTCCACCCTTCACCAGCTGGTGGTTAAGAGAGCAGATCGTTCCCATCTGTCCAGGGACTCTGAGCTCACTCACACTTTATGTTCCAGAGGTTGAGAGGACAGGCGATGGTGGTTCACACATCATCAGTAGGGATGTCCCGATCAGCGTTTTTGACCTCCGATTTTTTAAATATTGAATATCTGCCCATCTGTCCCGATCCGATACTTGTAGTTGCTCAGTTGCTCAGATAATAGAACTGCACACCGTTTTTTTTTTGTTTATGAATAAACGTGACATGAAAGCCCCAAAATCACCATCACCAAACCCACCAGACTCCATGTAAATAATCAGGACTTTTAGCGTGTATAGAGCCAGCATATGTTCACATGTAAATGGGTGAATTAAGGGTTTATTTCAACCAAACCAGAGTGGTGATTGTTGGAACAGTGGAAAGATGAACCAAGACGGCTTTTGATATTTTTATTTTGGTTCTGTCGACTTTGAATGAATAAATGACGTCTGGTGAGTTCGGCAATACTGATTTCGGGGCTGTTTCTTGTTAAACAAAAAGATTCTCACTCTTTAACAAAAAGGTCTATCTCTGTAGGGATCCTTCCATAATGTTGTCAAACAGCAATCTGAGCCTGTCGGCGGCAAAAACAGCACTTTTAGTGGACTTTAATTAAAGGTGTGCAATTGCCCGTTATCGTTACATTGCAGCTTGTTTCTTGCTTAATACTGGACCAATGTCAAAGATTTTTTGTATTTTTAATTAGGACAATGCACATTAATCAACATTTCTGTAAATGCGCCAGTGTTAGCCAGATGGCAAATTTTCAACTGTAGTCCTAATTACCTAGCATGCATGTCTTTATGGTGGGAGGAAACCGGAGCACCGGGAGGAAACCCACTCAAACACGGGGGGAACATGCAAACTCCACACAGAAAGGCCCTGCCCACACCAGGGATCGAACTCTGCCCAGACCACGGATCAATTTCTGCAGTGCCAACTTGCTGTGAGGCAGAAGTGCTAACTACTGAGCCACCGTGATTGTTGTTCCCATCAGTCACTTAGACACAAAAACATAGGAAAACAGGGTCTAGGTAGAAATAAAACTCTTTAAGTTTTAATGTTTTGTTTTGTTCAACTCAAAGATATTTGTTTTATTAAAAAAAAAAGACAAAGAAAGGCAGCAAATATTCAAATTAAAGCTCTTGTTAGAAAAGTGAAGTGAATGTATAAAGTATACATTTGTTATATAATTTAACACTGCTACATAATGGCTCACTGAACCTTTTGAGTTTCAAGGCTGTCATAGGGATCATCTAAAGAAAGGGTGTTCTGGATGCAGGGTGTTCTGGATGCACTGTTTCAAGGACATAAAGTGGTGGTGACTGGAGGCATTTAAAGTCATGAGTATCCATCCTATCAGGAGCCGGGTTGCTGAGGCCAGAGTTTCCTGTCTGACATCCACCCTCAGACACACTGTCCTCGGAGCAGTGCAGCATACAGATAAGCTGTGCCATCTGGGCGCTGCGTTGTTCTGTCAGAGGGCGTGACAGTCAGTGGCATACACCAAACAGCCACAGCCCCTCAGGACAGAGCCACCATCAAACCCAGCAATAACACAAAACCACTGGGCGGTGTAAATGCCAATCTGACCGTATTACTATGCACCATCGGTTGTCACTGTGTCTGCTTTTTATGCAAACTGTGGGCGGTCTAGAAGAGTGTAGGTGCGTGGAGAGCAGATAAAGCCACAGAATCTCAGTTGGATCCTGTTCAACAAGGAGAAAAATACATGAGTAGACAGATTCATCTCTTCAATTATTTACCTGTTTACAACAATATCTGCAATGGCTTTGAACAATAAAATAAAATGTGTAGGGCTGAAACGTATGATTATTTTCATTATTTAGTAATCTGTTGATACCTTGGACGAATTGATTCATTGTTTAGTCGATAAGCTGTCAAAAACTAAACTTAACACAAAAAGTAAGGACATTTGTGTTTGGTAGATTATTTCTCTGTGGTAACAATGCTTTTTGGCAATAAATCTTATACCGTTGGAAAGCCTGTTTAGTTCCGTTTCAAATGGTGCCCCATTTGTAAGGAACATGCATTTGTGGAATGAGCAGCAGCGCTTAGTATGTGGGTTGCGCCCATGAAAAAGTTGCCAAATCTTCTCTGGCAATGCCAAACAGCTTATTCTGCCATTGACTCGTTTGGTGTTTGGTAGATTGGATGATTCTGGAAAAACGAGGCTTGTCATCATTGGAGGCAATCTCCATGCAGAGAGATATAGAGATGATATTCTGCAACCAGTGGCAATCCCATATCTCCACAGTCTGGGACCGAACTCTATCCTCCAAGATTACAATGCTCGCCCCCCACAGGGCGGGGTTTATCAGAGACTACCTCCAGAATGTGGGAGTGGAGAGGATGGGATGGCCTGCCAGCAGTCTTGACCTCAACCCACTTGAACACTTGTGGGATCAGCTTGGGCGTGCTGTTCGTGCCAGAGTGACCAACACAACCACGTTGGCTGACTTGCGACAAATGCTGGTTGAAGAATGGGATGCCATCCCACAGCAGTGTGTGACCAGGCTGGTGACCAGCATGAGGAGGAGGTGCCAGGCTGTTGTGGCTGTGTATGGTTCTTCCACATGCTACTGAGGCTCCTGTTTGTGAAATGAATAAATTGTTCAACTGCCAATATGTCTTGTTTCTTCAAACTTCAATCATCCAATCCACCGAACACCAAACGAGTCAATGGCAGAATAACCTGTTTGGCATTGGCAAAAGATTGGGCAAATTTTTCATGGGCGCAACCCACATACTCAGCGCTGTTGATCATCCCACAAATGCATGTTCCTTACAAATGGGGCACCATTTGAAAGGGAACTAAAAAGGCTTTCCAGCGGTATAAGATTTATTGCCAAAAAGCATTGTTACCACAGAGAAATAATCTACCAAACACAAATTTCCTTACTTTTTGTGCTAAGTTTAGTTATAAATGGTCATCACAGTTTCCCAGAGCACAAGGTGCTTTCATTGGTAATATGGTAAAAGAGATATTGGCACACTAAAACGTGTTTCATGCTTCTTGCGTTCAGCGCGGTCTGGACGGCGATATGATGCAAACGTGGCCTAGGCGACTGTGTGCGGAGGGTAGGGCTACACGATAGACCTGAAGATCTTTGACCGAACCCGACCCAACCCGTCGGGTCCTGTCGGGTTCAGTCTTAATTTCTATCATTTTACACAGGCTCGGGCCGGGCTCGGGCTTGTGCTCCGGGTTGCGCGGTAAATGAGCGGTCAGGTGATGCATTTTGATTAGCGCGAAAATGGATGCTGAGGAGGTGAAATGGAGGCTGGCCTCTGGAGGACTCCTTTTATTTGTTCCAACTTCCAAGTGGCCTATAGCCTACGTTAGTCATGAATAAATTATGTTAAAAATGTACTGTATAAATGACTCATTCTTGACAGAAGAGCTGTGTGCATGCAGAGAGGACAGATAAGCTTGCGCTTATGCGCTCTGTTACCAAAATTTGGCACCGTTTGATTTTACTTGAACCAATACTCGGTAATACCGACGTGATTCAGTTGGTACCAGTAAAAGTACAGGGTTCGGTACCCAACCCTAGGGTCATGATTCTCCAAGTCCACGATTCGGTTTGACTTTAAATTTTGAGATCACGATTCACTTCAATTTCCGATTTAAATATATTTTTTCAACAGTGGCAAAGCTTCAATGCCACAATAAGAGCCACTAGATGGCAGAAGGGTACTTTGCAAGGACAGTTTGACCCTCTCAGAGTTTACAAGGTGCAATTAAATGCACCATGAAGTCTTGTCGGAGCCCACAGGCTTTACCATTGGCAAATGTTGCCACACTGGTGACTTCAGGGAAGCAGGAGGATTTTCCAGTTCTGTTTCTCCAATATCTCCGACTCCGACAGTGGTCATGGTGTCTGGAAAAGTGCAGCTGCAGGCTACTGGTAAGCTAACGTTACCCTGTGTCTTTAGCTGCAGGCTACTGGTAAGCTAACATTACCCTGTGTCTTTAGCTGCAGGCTACTGGTAAGCTAACGTTACCCTGTGTCTTTAGCTGCAGGCTACTGGTAAGCTAACGTTACCCTGTGTCTTTAGCTGCAGGCTACTGGTAAGCTAACGTTACCCTGTGTCTTTGGCTGCAGGCTACTGGTAAGCTAACGTTACCCTGTGTCTTTAGCTGCAGGCTACTGGTAAGGTAACGTTACCCTGTGTCTTTGGCTGCAGGCTACTGGTAAGCTAATGTTACCCTGTGTCATTGGCTGCAGGCTGCTGGTATGCTAATGTTACCCTGTGTCTTCAACTGTAGGCAGTTGGTAAGCTAACGTTACCCTGTGTCTTTGGCTGCAGGCTACTGGTAAGCTAACGTTACCCTGTGTCTTTAGCTGCAGGCTACTGGTAAGGTAACGTTACCCTGTGTCTTTGGCTGCAGGCTACTGGTAAGCTAACGTTACCCTGTGTCTTAAGCTGCAGGCTACTGGTAAGCTAATGTTACCCTGTGTCATTGGCTGCAGGCTGCTGGTATGCTAATGTTACCCTGTGTCTTTAACTGTAGGCAGTTGGTAAGCTAACGTTACCCTGTGTCTTTGGCTGCAGGCTACTGGTAAGCTAACGTTACCCTGTGTCTTTAGCTGTACGCTACTGCTAAGCTAACGTGACCCTGTGTCTTTGGCTGCATGCTACCGGCCAAAAAGCTTTGTTGTGTCTGTTGTTTTCTTCAGATGTGTGCAAGTAGGCAGGGGTGGAGAGAGAAAAAAAGTATGCAGATCCTCATTTCAATTGATTTTTTTAACACCCCTAGTAGTGCAGCTTTAAGTAAGTTATCAAATAAAACTGCCAAACATTTCTAGGCTCCAGCCTCTCAGATGTTGAGATGAGAATAACTGGCATTCTTCCTTATCTGCTAACATTTAATATATGAAACTCGAAGGGCATTCAGAGAGAGTAGACCTGTAAATTACAAAGTATATGTGTGTAGAGGTTCGGGGTTGAGGTGGTCTTCCTAGTTAACCTTTATTTGTAGCTTCACTTGGCCTGAGATCCCTTGAAACTTCTGTGTTATTGTCTCATTAGAGTGATGTTATGAGTTTCATAACCAGCCAGTATCTGGGCTGATTGCTCGTAATGATATTAAGTTTGGCTTGGGGACATTAAATCTGGCTTTGGGGTGTAAGTTTTTGAGACATGCAGGGTTCAGCAGTGGTGGCAGAGTCAGAGGAAATGAGCATCACAGCGGATGCCTCTAAAGGCCAGTGCCAGTTCAATTTGCCCTCTCTGGCTCAGCAGCCCTCTGGGAATACCGTATATCACATTTCATCTTTAAATACCAGGAGGTGGCTCTTCCAGAGTTTCAAATACTCCCAGTCCTACATTTTGTCTTGAGAGGCGGGTCGCCTGATGCTTGATTGCAATCTCTGACTCTGAAAATTGTGAGTTTAACGGAAGTGCTTTGTCTGTGTGAGTGGCAGTGGTATTCGGAGGAAGAAAGACTTCAGGAAATGTGAGATGAGCTGCAGTGCACACTAACGACATAACCAAGAAACCGGCTTTGGGTGCCTTAAAGCTTATTTGTTCTCATGCCTGTCACCATGACAGCAGAAAGTTGAGATAAGATCAGTGTTCTCAATGCACTCAGGGACTGTGAAACTGAGGGATAGAAAACTTTCAGTTGAGATAATTTGACCCTTTTGTAAATCTGCTTTTACAGTAGGACTGGGTATCGCCACTGATTTCCTGAATCGATTAGATTCCGATTCACAAGTCTCGATTTGAGTTCCAATTGAATTAGGAATATTTCAGTTACAATACCAATTTTGCTTGGATATGAACGAGATTCTCAGAACTAATGCTTTAAATTGTACAAGGATCCCTCTAAACAGGTGCAACATTAAAACATGAATGTCGTTAAGAATTGACCTCAAAGCAGTTACATAGAGACAGAAGAAAAGTCCTTTCTTTAGTGCAGCGGGTGTGATGCAGAGATGGTATACCTGAAGTCAAACATCTGTGAAAATGGCCATGCCAGTTTTTTTTCCTTTTCCTCGCCAAAATTTTTATTTACTACAACATATGCCAACTTTACACCAAACGACTTTTCAAGCGAGTCCACTGTCGCAGACTAATGTCCAATATCGTAATGAAACCCTGAGAGTCTTGCTAGATTCGGGGGGGTCTCCCCTCGTCTCCATCGTTTGGTGTAAGGTCATACAACTCAGTCCTTGTCAGTCTTTATCCTGTCTTGATGTTCTGAAAAAAATCAAACATGTTTGATATTATCCTAAGTTTGAAGTCTTGGTAGTGAACTTGCGTAAATCATGTGAACATTGTCAACAACCAATGGGTGCTCTCCCTCCAGCTCCAAACAGGAAGCAGCAAACGGCTAGAACCGGTGTTGTTTATGTTTGCTATGGCGCCGTGCTAAGCACTAAAGAGGGAAAGTTGCTGATTTTCAACCCTTCTGAAGCGAGTCATCCAACGGGAGTTTTACCGGCGGATAAACTCAGACCCCCAGGTACGGCAGACATTCATCTGTATGTACGGCAAAAGAAAATCTGCTAACTTTCCCTCAAGTTACCAGCTAACGCTAACGCTAGCGGTAGCTAGCTAGCTTGGTTACATTTTTCAAAACAAATCTAGTTGTAGTCTTGCAATGTGTGACCCTGCAAGATCCCCAGTCTTTACATATGATGACAGTCTTTAACGTTAGATGTGAGGTGATTGTCTTTAGATGTGAGATGATGTCAGTCTTTAGTTTTTCATGTTTGCTGTCGTGTTTTCATATTTGCTGTCGTGTTTTCATGTTTGCTGTCGTGTTTTCATATTTGCTGTCGTGTTTTCATATTTGCTGTCGTGTTTTCCTATTTGCCGTCATGTTTTATGATTTGCTGTTGCGTTTTTCTATTTGCTGTTGTGATTTGCACTTCAGGGCCACCGTAATGGAGTATTTGGTAACTTTCTCGACAAAATGTCAGTTCTTGCAGTTTGTGGTGCAGAGCAGGCATGCTGAGTGTACACAAAGAAGTCAATTCGGTAGTTTACCGAATTTAGAGCACAAGATAAATGGCAACAGAAGAAATTCAATTTCAGCTGTGAAAAACCTTATCTTCACATGATGAATAAACAAGAGTCCTATGATGGATGAAGATGAACATGTATTGTATACGTAAAATAATTTACAAGCTGATTTATCAGTCTAGCTTTATTATACTTTATGTTTTCTAAGTGATAAACTGTCTAGCTATGAAATCTGCATGAAAGACCCAGATTCATTCAAGGCATATAGAGGGAAAAGTATTTTTTTACTGCTAACCCGATTTGTTAGTTGTGTCAGATTCCAGTTCAGTCAGTAGAGCTTCATAATGTTCACACAAACCTACTCTGAGAATTACAAAACAGCCCTGCTCTCTGCTTGAGTGGCCACAAAGAGCTTCGTCAGTACATCTCTGCTTCTCTTCCTCCTTACTCACCAGCTCCGCTCCGTTCCTCAGGGAGAAAGAAAACCAATAACGAGTGATGACGACATTGCTCGAGCTTTCTTCCTACTGTACAGCTTTGTATGAAGCACACGGCAGGCAGGTGGGGAGAGGATGCTTGGCGTGTTGAGTGTTGAGTCAGCCCTAAGTTGAGAAGTAGAGATACTAGGTCCTGATACAGGACACCATTGTGTTGTAACAATTGGTGCTGATAAAGCTGCAGAGCGAAACTCTGCGTGACGAGGGAGTTTGTGATGGTGGTTAGGTCAAACAAACACAGGACTTTCATCCGGAAAAGACCTGTGTTCGTGTCCTGTGTAAAACCAAATCAGTGTATATATACGTATTATCATATAGTTTTTTAAAGTCCCGTAGGCTATGTATGATAGCTGTCTTAGGTAAAGTTCCTTGAAGCTTTAGTGCGTAACTTTAAGCTAATTAAGACTATCAGCTCCACACAACTCTCTGTATTTCTCAGTATGGTTATGTTCAGCGCGTGATCACGGAAGGCTTGTATCATGTGGACGCGCTGACAGTGTTGTTGTCATTACTTAGAATTCCTCAACTACGGTCCTCCGGGTCTGGTTTCGTCCCGCCATAAAGACATGCATGCTAACTAGTTGAAAAAAATTAGCCATCTGGCTAACACTGGCACATTTACAGAAATGTTGATTAACGTGCATTGTCCTAATAAATAAATACATCTTAAATAACATCGTAAAAGAGCCACCTTGACGTCGCCTATTGGTTTGTGGACTACTGTTTAAAGCCTCGAGTTTGGCCTTTGGCGAGAGGGAGGAGCGAGGCGGGACCGTAATTTACCAAATGAACAGCCTGCTGTATTGATGAAGACTTGAAACTAGTGACGGAGAACATATGTTTACCGAAGTAATAAACCAAGTGAGGAATGGGGTCTTTTTCTCAAAGACTTCTATAGAAACTTGTATGTAGACTTATTTTTGTTTTTATAAAGGTTATTTTTTTGGCATTTAGGCCTTCATTGTGACACTATATATGGGCGCTCGCTCTACCACTAGGCCACCCAGGCACCCAGACACCTTTTTTGGAGCCAGTGGAGTCGCCCCCTGCTGGAGATTGGATAGAATGCAGCTTTAAAGAGCTTCAGCGTTGGCTTGGCTTTTCAGACCCGGCGGTTGCCACTTGCCCGTTTCTCAAAAAAGAACATCCCTCAATGAATCATGCCAACTTTGTTTGACAGCCCTAAGAAGTATTATAATTTTACAGTAATATGCCATTTGGATCTTTTTATCATAATGTTTTTTCTGTGTTATCTCAGTTCTGTTCCCATTAAAACGTTGAGTTAATTTAAGTTAAAAAAAAGTAGGCAATATTAAATGTGAGTCAGTGATAGTTATCCACTTCTCTTATGCTAATGTACCCGACAGATGTGACAAGATAACACAATAAATGGAGCACCATCTCTGGTCCATCGTGACATTTCATCGCTGCTTCCCACATAAGATGGCATTTGTTATTTTAATGAATGAATTAGTCTCTTCTGACCCGCACATATCCTGCTGTGTTTTCGTCAGTGTCTATGGCAACTCACAGGGATGTGACAACAACCAAGGGGTCCTAAACATTCAATGTTGCATGTTATTCTATTAATTCTACACCATGGAAATGATCTTTCCATCAGCCTTTTATCGCCTAACAACACACTGTACGTCGCAGTAAAGTATGAAAGCATTTTTTGGATAATGAGGCTTTTTTTCCCCCCCCAGTATTTCAGTTCTGTTTCAGGTTTTAGAAAAATGGTGGAAAAACCCACCATAAACGTTTCGAGGGTCAGTTCTTAATGTAAACGTGCACGCGTAGGTGTGTGCGTACGTGTGTGCATGCGTGCGGTCTATATCTATTTGTCATGTTCTGTAGTGGTGGTGGCATTTTACTTGATGTGCTGAGACATATGAAGGATGAGCTGTGTTGTACTCAGCCATAGTGGAGGCTTGCATATCCAGATGCCCTTTAAAATGATGAGTGACTGTTGTCTCTCTGCACATCAGTTCTCTCAGCATTAAGCAGTAGACGTATAATTTGCTTTGAAATAGTTGTAGGAAAGGTCTGAATGATAAAGAAAAAAATGCTCTATTTTCACTTTAGTTGTAGCATCTTTCAGGCATTTTCTGGGGACTTATTTTTGTCCTATCTTTTGGGAGGAAGCTCCGGTGGCATCTGTGATGATGGCTTAATTAATCTGCATTCTTTGGCTCTCTTGTTGGCTGGTTATTTTCCTCCTTCAGTGCTCGCCAGGGGGACAGATTTTTAAAATAACTTGGGCTTGGGCTGGGACTGACTGGTCAGTATGAAACTAAAAGACCTAAGGAATCCATTGGTACCAACAATGTTATGCTACTGTTGTTGTTGTTGGGAAGGGGATTAAAAAACACCCCAAAGAGAGGCTACATTTTGGCGAGGGAAACACATTCATAAGAAGTCCTTTGGACGCTCACCTCAAGATATCTGAATGAAATGTCTATCAATGCTGACGGACTGTAGAGTCTGCCGTAGTGTGTTCACGTTGAATATAAGGTTCATTAATCTATACGCTTTGGGGTCAATTGTTAATGTAACATTAATACTTTTAATAATGCACCAGGTGAGAGGGAACCAATTGTCTTTTATATCCAAGCAAATCAGCAGGAAACCGATGGAGTGCCTTCTCCAGGTAGGGAATGAGTCCTTACCCCAAGTGAAGGAGTTCAAGTACCTTGGGGTCTTGTTCGCGAGTGAGGGGACAATGGAGCGGGAGATTGGTCGGAGAATCGGCACAGCAGGTGCGGTATTACATTCAATTTATCGCACCGTTGTGACGAAAAGCTCTCAATCTACCGGTCAGTTTTTGTTCCTACCCTCACCTATGGTCATGAAGGCTGGGTCATGACCGAAAGAACGAGATCCAGGGTACAAGCGGCCGAAATGGGTTTCCTCAGGAGGGTAGCTGGCGTCTCCCTTAGAGATAGGGTGAGAAGCTCAGTTATCCGTGAGGAGCTCGGAGTAGAGCCGCTGCTCCTTTGCGTCGAAAGGAGCCAGTTGAGGTGGTTCGGGCATCTGGTAAGGATGCCCCCTGGGCGCCTCCCTAGGGAGGTGTTCCAGGCACGTCCAGCTGGGAGGAGGTCTCGGGGGAGACCCAGGACTAGGTGGAGGGATTATATCTCCAACCTGGCCTGGGAATGCCTCGGGATCCCCCAGTCAGAGCTGGTTAATGTGGCTCGGGAAAGGGAAGTTTGGGGTCCCCTGCTGGAGCTGCTACCCCCGCGACCCGACCCCGGATAAGCGGATGAAGATGGATGGATCCAAGCAAATCAAATCGATACCGATTCAACTTTCTGTCGTTTCCCCTCAGTGTCTCTGACTGGAGCGGAAAATCAATAAAGCAAAAGTTACATAATCACTGGAGAAATATCGCCATTCATTATGTGAACTCTACTGAAACTAGGTTTCAAGATTAGTAATGCTGTGTACGCCAAAGTCGTACCCTACCTTTGTTATGTCACTGAAAAATAGAAACATCAGACAATTTCTGCCTCTCTTTAGGTGGCAGGATTGAAAAATTAATTATCCTTAACATTTGTTGTGTTCTGCTTTCAGAATGGGGAAGACAGTTGGAGAACAATTGGATACAAAAGTTTGTATTGTCTGTTTGGGTTTATCGTTGTGTTTTGATCTGGGTTTGTTTCTCTTTTCTGTTAACAGGGAACACAAGTTTTATTGATTATTATCGCCTCCCTTGTACAAGATGATTGTTTATTTCTGCAGACACAACCTCAGGCAATGGGAATATAATCTTTTTCTTTACTGGGCATTTATTGGGGGAAAAATTCATTATTTAATGCCAGTTAGATGTGCCCCACATGAACGCAAGCTATAGCATTCTTAGACAACTTGAGTAATGGCTACCAGCACTTCACAGTTATAGTTGTAATGACTTTGGCATTTTAGGTTGAGCTACTATCTCACTGGCCTACAAATCTGCTGCGAGCTAACTTATATCATCCTGAGCACCGTGTAGAGCAGGAATCTTCAACAGGGGGTCCGGGACCCCTAGTGGGGTCCTCAGAGTCAATGCAGGGGGGCCGCCAAATTATTGATAATTTTTGAAAGTTTTTTTGAAAATTAGAACATTCTTAACATATTATTAGCAAATATAAATCCCCACTGCTTCCCGGCCTGTAGGTAAGCTACAGGGTTCATACGTTTTGAAAAAACCTAAAAATTGGAAACCTTAAAAATTTTGGAATTTGAAAAATGCTAATTCCAGGCCTAGAAAGGTTTTGGAAAAGTCACGGAATTTTTTTTTTAACACAGCATAATAATATGTGATTAATAAATGTATGTCACGTCGTCCTAACCTCACCGTTCTAATCGGTACGATATTACGAATCCCACTATGAACAACATACATTGTCATTCATTTTATTGTTAAACCTCTGAGGGTAAACTTTAACACACATTTCTATTGTTATTGTATAATGTCGACTGACATTTTCAGGAATACAAAGTCATGGAAATTTGCCATAAAGTCATGAAAAAGTATTGGTTAAAATGCGTATGAACCCTGAAGCTAGTCACTAAGGTAGCCATCCACAGATACAGTTCATCCTAAGGATTCACTGTGCCACATGTATGTGTAACATTAAAACATTATTTATAAAATAATGCCAACAATTTCTAATCAATATCTTTAATAGCTTAGTATTTTATGCAAAAAAGGTATGTATAAAGGCTTCAGGCGGCCCTACTTTAGGGGTGGCAGTAGCTCAGTCCGTAGGGAGTTGGGTTGGGAACCGGAGGGTCGCTGGTGCATGAATATGTCCCGAGCATGTGAGTGTGTATTTCAGGCCTGTGTGTAGTGATTTCTAACAGAGTGTTAATTGTAATTTCCCCACTGGGGATCAATAGAAAGTATATTTTTGCTGCTCCCTGCTCCTTCTCTCTTTCAGTTAAGGGGTCTTTAGCTTAAAAAACATTGAAGACCCTTGGTGTAGAGACATGTACACACTCCGTATTTATTAAGTCCACAGAGCTGCTTAACTTAAGCAGTCATCGCTGGAGAAAATGTCAAATGAATCGAGCCAATGTTTAGAGAGCAGTCTGCATCATTGCCAAGTACATTTAAAGAGCAGGAATTTGGCCCAGAAGAAAATACAGTTTGGCAGAATTTCCAAAACCTGCACTAGAATCCAAACTATGAGAAACTGTCTACTAGTTTATTTCCCAAATCCAATGATTGGATTAACTTTCTGAAAATAAACTGAAAATACACAGCATGTTAGCAAAGGAGATTTCTTTTCGTGATCCGTGCTGTTAAGGGGCGGCTGTTGCTTAGGTGGTAGAGCGGTTGCCTACCAATCAGAAGGTTGGTGGTTCAATCCCTGGCCCTGCAGTCACATGTTGAAGTGTCCTTGGGCAAGACACTGAACCCCAAATTGCTCCTGTTGCTGCGCCATCGGTGTGTGGATGTTTATCTGATGAGCAGGTGGCACCTAGTATAGCAGCCTCAGCCACAGCGAATGAATGTGTGTGAACAGGGAAGGGTTCCTGTACTACGTAAAAGTGCTTTGAGTAGTTGTTCAGACTATATAAATAGTCTATTTACATTTAAAAGAAATCTGTTCAATAAGAGCAAGACGGCATGAGCCACACTACTTCCAAACTATCGGTGTTATTCATCTAAAATTGAAAGTAACCTCTGTATTGAGTAAGACGCTACACTTTAAAAACTGACCGCACATCAGAGGTTTCACCAAGTAGTCGTCTCTTAAAACGGCAACACCATATTTACATTTCCATATATGTTTCTTTAGCTGTGTTGACCTTGTTTTGTCCAAAAGTTGAAGATAATCAATTTACAAGGATACCGTATTTTCCAGACTATAAGTCTCACTTTTTTTCATACTTTGGCTGTTCCTGCGACTTATAGTCAGGTGCGACTTATATATCAAAATATATATAATGTAACATGTTTTAAATGTTATTTCATGCTGAAAACATTACCGTCTACAGCCGCGAGAGGCGCTCTAGGCTTGTGACGACTATATGCTGCTCCTAAAGACAACTGAGAAAGAAAAGAAGCTGCAGGAGACTGCAGGTAGTAAAACACGCAGCCGAAAACGGTAATCGAGCAGCAGAAGGAGAGTTTGGAGTGAGAGAGAAACTTGTGAGGGACTGGAGAAAAGGTTAGTCTTACTGCAATGAAGAAAACAAAGAAAGCTAGTCGCGCTGAAATCCAGATGGCCAGAGCTGGAGGAAGGAGTCCACAGATGGGTGCTTGAACAACGTGCTGCTGGGAGAGGCTTGTCAACAGTGCCGTTACGTTACGTTAACATAGAGGACACCTACCGTATTCAGCCCCTTGTTCTGGGGGCTGTTGGGTAGTTTAATAACTGTTAATGTGTTACGTTAACATAGAGGACACCTACCGTATTCAGCCCCTTGTTCTGGGGGCTGTTGGGTAGTTTAATAACTGTTAATGTGTTACGTTAACATAGAGGACACCTACCGTATTCAGCCCCTTGTTCTGGGGGCTGTTGGGTAGTTTAATAACTGTTAATGTGTTATGTTAACATAGAGACACCTACCGTATTCAGCCCCTTGTTCTGGGGGCTGTTGGGTAGTTTAATAACTGTTAATGTGTTACGTTAACATAGAGGACACCTACCGTATTCAGCCCCTTGTTCTGGCTGCTGTTGGGTAGTTTAATAACTGTCCTTTCCAGATTAAATGTCTGTTCTTGGTCTTGGATTTTGTGAAATAAATTTCTAAATAAATGCGACTTATAGTCCAGTGCGACTTATATATGTTTTTTTCCTCTTCATGACACATTTTTTGACTGATGCGACTTATACTCCGGAGCGACTTATAGTCCGGAAAATACGGTACTTAACAAAGGAAAGCAGCATAAGCACGTATAACTAGAGGATTTTTTGCTTCGTAAATAATCAGTCGAATGTCAACATTTTAGGTGATTCATTTTCTGCCGATCGACTAGATTTCATTTTGAAGCTGTCCCAGGGTCCCCCCCTCTGCTAGGATGTTTGCTTTTACTCATTGTTTTATTACAGAAAAACTATGAACACATGACCAAAATAGTTATACATTCTGTCATTGTGCTACTTACTAATTATTCCTCTTTTTGCTGGGAACCCCCTCAAGGACCCCTGCGTGTCCCCTAACCCCACTTTGAAAACCACTGGATTAGTCGATTAGTAGACCCAATCACACAATTTAACAACGCTGAGGAAACGGGGCCGAGGAACAACTTCATATACTCTCATCTCCTTCATCTAAAATGTATGTCTGATGCTGTCATATGTCAACACTTAACTAACGTTAGCTTGGAGAGCTAATTCACCTGTTGGGCCACAGACTAAAGAAAATGACACCACCCAAACTAGCAGTCAGCCCGACCGGCGGTGAGGTGTTGCTGCTCCTAACGCTTGATTTGGTTTATCAAAGACGCTAGCTAATCAAACAGAACAGAAAATAAGCACAGCAGAGACCACAGATTGTTTGGACCTCCGTGTTTAAATATATATCTTTTAACCCTACGTAAAGTTACGGCAGAACAGAAATAAACGTGAAAAGTTTGCAGATTTCACATATTTCAGCAATACAAATCGACGGCCATGTGTCTACCCGAAAGTGATTTTTGTGTTAGCCCGATGTCACGGCGATTCAGTTCAGAAACTAGAGATGGTCCGATACCAAAGTTCAGAACTATATCTGGAAGTCAATCCAGCAACTTCTTATCTAATTGATTGGAAGAGCATGAGGCGTTTGAGTGACCTTAAATGGGCATGTTGGTTGCTGGGATGTCCAATGAGAAGTGTGGAGGTCTATTTTGTGGCTATGGGTAAAAGGACCTAATGCTGAAAGAAGGGCAGTCATTTTCTGCAGAAAAATACTCAGGGTCTTTTGATTGAATAAATATCTTCTTATTGCACCATCCGGTCTCCCTGAAGATTCTTTGATTTGACAAATCTGCCTAAGAAAATCAGTACAGAAAAAGGTTTCTTTACACGGTTGAGTAAGTAATGAGTAACGGCTACAGTCGACTTTGCAAAAACCTGTTGACGTTTAGAAATGAGCAGCTTTGAAACCTCCCAGTGTTGATGTTTGTAGAGTCACGGACACTTTCCTCCCGGATCAAAGAGCTTGTTAGCGTATCTAGGCTCAGTGGGGTGACCTGCTGTCGGTGAGGTGAGCACGGCTCAATCAGATTCAGGGGAAAAGGCATGGAATGGATGGACAATTAGTCGAGGATCAAAGCCGTCCTCTGTCCTCGGAGTGCACCACTCTCCTTAAAATAAAATGAGATCGGTGGATCAAAGTCGCTTTATAAAACGTCAAAATCACGTGCTTATAGTCCTGCAGAAATGCACACACCGAAGACATACAAATCAGGTTTTTAACATCCTCTGTAGTCATTCAGGTGAAGGAACCGTCACCACCTGAATCTTTACTTAAGGATTTCTAAAATCTAGAATTGCGTTCACTGAAGACAAGTTGTTCCCGAGTTGTTGGTTACATGGTAACAAACCGCGTACAGAGAAAAGTTGCACATGTAACATTGTTACGCTCCTTGCTATATTTTGGCAGTAAAATGTTCTCGTAACTGTTGACGCGATTGCTTGGTCAGCTATGTTTTATCGTAAAAAAAAAAAAGTCTTTATTCACCCAGACTTCATTTCAACTAAAGCTCTGTTCCCAGGGGACTAGTATTACTTGGGCACTTCTAGTAATTGTTATAATTGCGCAGGTCGTCTGTGATTTTAATCCCGTGCGAATCTGCCATGTCTACCATATTTCACCAAACACAGAGGTTGTGTGATAATATTAGTCCTGTGTGAATCGGCATCTCTGTGATTCAGGATGGTATTGGCTGCGTTGGCAGTTATAAATCAAAGTTTTGACAGAGCCTTGCCATCTTGTCCGGGGGGATAATGTCAGTAAATTCAAATAAAATACAGACTTAGGTTATCCCGTGCGAATACGCGGTAGGAAACAGACGTGGGGGGTGATTTTTAAATCACATAAGGTCCCCTGGTAATACTAGTCCTGTCCGATTAGGGCTTTAGTACGAGTATGAGTTGGAGAATATACAAATAAACTTGGTTTGGGTAACCCATGTTTATTGCAAACAAAATATCTAGTGAGGTTAAGGTGCTTAGTTTGCATTATACATAAAGGTGCAAGTAGTCTGGATCGGCAGCGGTTCATTTACCAGATAGTTCCAGCGCCGGGGGAAGTCCCGCCGGATGTCCCTCACCTTCCACTTTCTTTGTGTTTACATTAAACTCCGGTCACATCAAGGAAGAGCAACTGGAACCTGTGAGCTAGTATGCTAACGTTGCACGCTGTACATATAAATGGCAAGTTTTGAAGAAAATGTGGATGGTGCATCAAGGCAGGCCTGCTTGGTTCTTTCAGGGAATGATTTACAGAGAATATGTTTACGGCATTTACTAAATACACACGGTGATACACTGGTAAGTACAAATTACGTTTGAGCCATGTTTTAAGCCTATTTTTAATAGCTTAGCGCTGTCTGGAAGGCACTAGGATTAGGCAATGGTTAGGGTTAAGGTTAGGTGCCTTGAAGTTGACGGTCGCAGCGCCTCCTTGAAGTCGACGTCGGGGGCTTAAAACACCATTGAGTGATTAATTTGCGATTAATGATGAGGGGAGACTTAGGTTCAGAGTGAAAAAACTATGAAACTGGGGTCACATTGCCTCACCATCCAATTAGAATCCTTCTTTATGGTGTGTGTTTGCGTACCCAGTACTTGCTAGTCTGTTTTTCTTTCTGCCGCAACGAGAGTCAGACGCATGTTGGATCACTAAAGATTAGCATACACGTAGATTAACTTTGTCTTAAATAGTCATAGCAAGATTATCTTTATGAACCCCGCTTTCAGTTCATATGCGCAGAGGAGAACCAAGGGTAACTTGGTGAGAGAAAAGAGGAAAAGAACGACGAGTTGTCGGTCAAAGGTATAGCTTTTTTGTCAGCTTTTGGCATTTCTGCTCTACGCCGTCTCTCTAAGTGATAAAACACTGTAAATAAATATTGTGGTTTGGTCTTTGGGGGAACTTTGCTGTCATATCAGTCGTCTCCAGACGTGACAGAAGTGACCTCCTCTCTGTGACTGTCGCTGCTTCGCGAGACCATTTAACAAAAAGGAAAATAATCATCCAACCCAGTGGACCTCTTGGGTTGCTGATGCCGAGATAAACTTCCAGAAAGCAAAAAGAAGCATCACTTTTTCCCCCCGTATGTTTGTGTGTGAACCAGACAAACCAGTGTTCTTCCTCGGGCAGTCGAGATGTCTAGATATGAGTGCAGAGAACGCCGACTTGGATGAGATTGGATCGATTTTCTGTCCGTTTAATCAGTGGATTGCCAGCAAACCGCCTTGAAAGAGACGGTCAGGGGGAAAAAATAACACTGCAAGAGGACGCTTGTACAAGACAGAGGCTGGGGGAAAAAAAAGGAGGAAAAATCAATTCCTGGGAGTTGTTGTCTGCTGTGGGCTAACAGGAGGGGATGGTGGTGTGTGGTCGTTTTGTAAGTGAGCCTGAAGCACACTGTGCTCGTACTCACTTCAGTGGAGGACCGCCAGGTATCATTTTGTACACTGCACTTTCAAGGAGAGTTGCCGCACAAGAGGTAACTTTACCAAAAGCAAGGACAAATACTATTAAATGAATGGCTATGTACAGGAAGACCTGCGGAGGAGGGTCTGGCTAGTCTACACAGCTTTACGGGATGGAAGAAAATCGTGCTCTGGTTTATTATTATTTCTTTAAACCAATCACAATCGTCATGGGCGGCGCTAAGCATTGGTTGATGTTTAACAACACATGAATATGTGTCCTGAGAGGGTGAAAGAGTTAGCAGTGATATGTATATGTATATGTGTATATATCTCTGTTGTTCGGTCTGACTCAGGTTACACTTTTTGTGAAACATGTACAAACAATATGCCAGAACTTTCTTTTATTATCCAGTTTTTTTAGTCTGTACAGAAAAAAGAACATAAATTAACTACGTTACACTAGATTTTCTTCAGGGCTAAATTATGTGGTATCGGATCGGTGCATAAACTCCAGTACTTGTCAATACCGATACCAGCGTTTTAGGCGGTATAGGCTTTTCCAATACCTGTATTGGTATTGGAATCTCTAGACACTAGAAGTCCTGCTTTAAAGCTATAGTGTGTAGTTTCTGTCGCCCCCATGAGGAATTCTAAGGAATGACAACATTACATTACATTACATGTCATTTAGCTGATGCTTTTATCCAAAGCGACTTACAGTTAAGTGCTTTCAACCTTGAAGGTTCAAACTCCAGACAACAAGTAGTAAGTGCAAGTACATTAGCTTTAAATAAGCAAAGCTACAAAGAGCCAAATGAAAGTGCAGCTTCAAGATATACATATATATATATATGTATATATGTATATATATATCCCCTCCCCCCACCTCCTCCACGCAGTTACTAGTAGCCAAGGAGGACACGGAGGATTAAAAAAACATGATGGACTCTTCAGAAGAGGTCATTATCTTCACTCACGTTTCTGCGCGCAAAAATCGCCAGACGCCACAATCGTCTGAACATAGTCACACTGAGAAATCCAGAGAGAGTTGTGTGGAGCTGATAGTCTTAATTAGCTTTGTAGCAACTCATTTGGCAATGGCTTGAATGTAACGGACGTTCATTAATATCAAAAGTTACGCACAAAAGCTTTAACATCAAACTGGACTTTGCCGTTTTGTTGGACAGACCGAAGAGTGAAGTTGCATTCTGGGTCAACACAGACTGAACTTCTGCGCATTCAGATGGCAACACTGTGCCTCTATCTGACTGAGTATTGTTGTGGAGAGGTGGCTGAAGCTTCTCACTCACGCTGTGGGCTTTCTTTTCCACTCTACTGACAAATCAATCTCTGTTCTTGATCAGTAAATTACTGCCCTACACACTCCCAGCCCGTCCACAGCTTCATTATGTACTCTTTGTCAGCTTCTCCCTCACTCTCTACTTCCACTTTTAAATCCATCTCTTACCCGTCAAAAGTTTTTCTTTTTCTGCCTTTTGCATTTTCTATGGAGCTCTGTTCTTTCATCATCTTTTTCCTTCCATTTACCTAGATGCATCTCCTTTTCTCTATATTTTCCACCCTTGTATTATTCTCGTCACGGTCTTTTTCCTCTTTATACAGCTATGTAAGTACTTGAGATACCAGTATCGGAAAGCCTCCGATACTGCTAAAAATGCTGCTGTTGGTGTCGGCGAGTACGCAAGTCTACGCACCTATCTGATACCTGTGTAATTTAGCCCCGAAAAAAAGGAGAAAACAGCCATTTGCTAACGTTAGCTCTCTGCTAGCTCTTTAGCTAGCTCAAAATCCATTTTATCCCGCTCTAAAAACTGTAGCCTACACAGCAAGCTGCGCTAGCTTCTGTATTTAGGGCGGTGAAAAAGAATTGCTTTCCGGTTTGGTCTGCTAATGAGCTATAGGAGAGCTAGCAATAGCAAACAGCCGTTTTATCTAGAGATGCACCAATTGACCGGCCGGTGACCGGAATTGGCCGATTTTCACGTATTTATGAAATGTCATAAAGTCGTAATTATACACGGCTAGGCTAGGCAGAGCCGTCTGCTCTACTGATCTCAGGCCAACAGTCAGCCGCTCTCTCTCCCCTCTGAGGCTGAACAACTGGAACATGAAAACCGCACTCAACGCGGGTCCCGTGAAATATGACAGCTACAGTTTATCGGAAAACAGCGTTGAGCACACTGACTTTGATGAATTTACTGTTTATCAGACCCCAGATGAGACAAGAAGCTAACGTTAGCAAACGCTGTGGTCCCTCTGCCTCTGACGCTGTATTCCTCCGACACGCTGTATTAACGTTACTGTTTAAAACGCTTTCTAGGTTAGTGGGGGTGCATACCGTTCAAAACCAACATGAAAAACGTAGTAATCTTCCCTCTTCGTTTAGTTTTGTTGCTAAACTGTGTGTAAAATGAGCGGTGTCGTTAAATCACCTGTTTCAGGTAACGGCACTCTAGGGTACCGTCCATTTGCTGGATTGTTCCGAGCTAACCACCGGTAGCTAACGTTAACAGATAAGCCCGTTGACAGCAACGGCAGTGTTCACATTTATGCACAATGACACATAAAGCAAACTTGCTAAAAAAGGAACTACACGCTGTTTTCAGGTAACGTTACTGTTGATGTTCAAACCTGTGTGTGTGTTTTGAGAAATATCTTTATACTGCAAGGCTATATTTATTTGATTTTTATTTGTGATTTATATATTATTATCTTGCCATTACCTGTTTTCCCTGTTTTCATACAGAAGTTTAGTTTGCTAAATATATCACATTTTTTTAGTTGGATATTGGATGTGAAAAGAAGGAAATGGTTCTTCCATAACGTTGCACTTTAGATGTGTATAAATGACTATATAAATGACTCCTGGTTTCCCACACCAGGAGTCATTTATATAGTTCTATTTTGGATGGAAAAAATGGTTTTGGATAGAGGTGTGAATCTTCACTGATCTCCCAATTCAATGATGATTATAATGTCTTCGATTTGATATCTCCATGCATCACGATGCGTCAGATACATTAAAGCCATATAGGATATTTAATTCATAGCTTTTCAAGCAAAAAAACAAAAAAAACCTTCTGCAGTGCTCTGATACTAAATAAACTGGATACATAAAACTACAGCACTGAGCACATGGCACTTCCTGAATGTGCAAAACATACCAGAATATGTAAACAGAAAGGTTGTTGGGCATACATTATATTGTAAACAGAAAGGTTGTTGGGCATACATTATATGTAAACAGAAAGGTTGTTGGGCATACATTATATTGTAAACAGAAATAAATCGATTATGGCCCGGCCTATTATCGATGCATCGGTTATTTGATTAATTTCAACACCTCTAGTTTCGGAACATCTCGAGTGGGTTCAACAGGGTAAAAATATCAAATAAATTAACACCTCCACCTGGGGGAAAAAGGTATTGAAGTTTGAAGTAACGTCATCAGAGTTACTAACAGCTGTGATGCAGTTCGTCGCAGAAGGTTGAGAGCTAATTAGCAGCTTTCATTAGGCGTTAAAAGAGTTCTAGCAATTAGCTCTTTGATATTTTTCATTCGGCACAAAGCTACTCCTAGAGCGTGAGAGATCAAATCATTTGTTCCCAAACTGCAGGAGTGTCAGTCCCTCAAAAAGGTGACCAAGAAGTTGTTTATTATGTTTGCAAAAGCATGACAAAAACTGTAGACTGTGTGTGTGTAAAGGGTGTTAATTAGATGAATGATAATAAAGGCCCACAAAACACATTTTCTCAATCAATTTCAAACCGCTTCGGTTAGTTTACATTAAACATTTCTGTATTTGTTTTCTGTCCTTTCTTTCCTCACTGGTTTGAAGTCAGTTGGGCTCAGTTGGAGAAATGAGATGCCATTTATTTGCGTGCATCTTTGCATGATTTTCTTTTTATATTTAGTGTTGAGCATTGATTAAAGGACCCTGACAAAGAAAGACTTTAATTGCCATGACTGCTTTACTGGAATTGTTGTGAAGGACTATGGTTAACTGCTCCTCAGATCTCTGCAGGGTAAATCCAGACAGCTAGCTAGACTATCTGTCCAATCTGAGCTTTCTGTTGCACGACTAAAACTACTTTTGAACGTCCACACGTTCCACCAAAACAAGTTCCTTCCTGAGACTATTTTGCGCAAAGCCTAGCGCCACCCATGGGTGTTTGGTGTTTTAAGCCCCCAACGTCGCCTTCCAGGCAACGCAGCAATGGTTATGTTTAGGGTTAAGGTTAGGGTTAGCGGCCTGGAAGGCAACGTTGGAGGCTTAAACACCATCGAGCCCGCCCATGACGATTGTGATTGGTTTAAAGAAATGCCAATAAACCAGAGCACGTTTTTCTCCCATCCCAGAACGCTGTGTGAAGTTGCCAGACCCTCCTCCACAGCGCTGTGGAGGAAGGTCGTACAAAACAACATATTTCAAGACATCACAATGTACACTTTTCTAAAGAAAATAATCATAGAATAATCAAATGAAAATAATCCTTAGTTGCAGCCCTGTTTTTTTTATTACTTTAAAGTTAAAACCTTTTTCACGAAGTGAACCCCTCGTATCCCCCTCCTAATGTGTCTTCATTCTTGTATTTTCTCCCCTTGGAGAAACCGTCAGCCTCACTTCTCAGTCTGACACTCCCTCCATCAGTTTGCCGGCTTGCCGGTGACCCAGTCAGAACAGTAACGAGCTGCAGGTCTAATCAAACGGACGATTAAATCCCATTCAGGGTGCAGCTTTATAATCTCAAGGCAGCTGATGTTATCTGGGTCATGGTGCTTCAGGCTCCCTTGCTGCATACACATCCAGGAGTTCAGTTCCTCACCATAGTTCAGCTCCTCATACACCTCCAGTGCAAAAAGGCTTTTTACATTTCTAAATCCAACCAGGGGTTAATTACAGGGGCAGGTGTGGATGCTTTGGTTTTTTTAAACATCCCTACAAGGAGCCCCCAAACTATGAAATGTCCATCTGATTATTATTTCTGCACCGTCTCGATGCTGATTCATTTCTCATTTCTTCCTTCGAACCACAGTAACTAGAGTTTGAGTATATGTAGAGCATGGGTGTCAAACTCAACTTCACTAAGGGCCACATGGGAAAATAAGCATCACATCAAGGGCCACACATATGTTTATTAACTTTTATTTAAGAGAAAAGTAAAATATATTTGACTGTATTATTTCATGTCTTATAAAGTCTTCTCACTTACAGTTTGGTCAACATAAAGCCCTGAAAAAGTCGGCAAAAAACTTCCTTAGCCATCATAGAGAAAGGCGCCTTTAAAGGTCGAACAAAGCGACAGAAACATCGCGGGTCTTGAGTTTGACACGTGATGTAGAGCGATGGTAGAATCTCACAATGACCCATCTGACCCTGTTTGTTGTTCCATACGAGATGCTGTCACATGTCAGGGCTTTTCACCCTCATTTCATTCATTCCGACACTTTCATTGAACTTAATTTCAACATATGTTCACGTATTACCTTTATTAATTCACACGTGTACAACAAGTTCTCTGATTACAGGTTATCCTGAGGGGAACATGAATGTCTGAACCAAATTTCATGGCAATCCGTCCAATTGTTGTTGAGATGTTACGCAAAAACAAACAAAAATGTGAACGTCATGGTGGTGCCAGAGGAAAACTGGGAGGATTACCAGAATCAGTATGATTCATCCTCTGGGAACCGATGACCAAATTCAAATTGAATCCTCAGAACCGCAGCTGTGATCAAACTGCGCCATGCAAACACAGAACTTTATCTCTGGGAAGCCAATTAACACCTTTTGATGGTGCGTGCCTCTGTGTTAGAGGTGCAACCCCCTGCAGATATTCAAAACTTTCTACAAAATCCCGCTGACAAGCTTCAAAGCCATAACTCATCTTCATGCTCGCCTAGAAAGCCTATTACGAAATAACCCTTCCCTCGACCTCAGCCTCAGCCAAACCCTCGCGTCCAACCTTTGGCTTTGGCTAGCTCAGCGGGAGAAGTTCATTTTGACTTTGCGGTTTGGCCTGGAAGTGAAAAGCTCTCCTGTAACTGGCGTGGAGAGCGATGGTAGTTTATCAGGATTATTAAAAGGCTGCAGCAAATCCTGCCAGTGTCAGCTTGCAGCCGGCGGATCCCAGAGGAGCTCTAACGAGCCAACCGACAGCTCAATCAGTCTGTCCGGCTGTTTTCACCCTCTCACTTAGAAAGCGACTCTGGTTACATGCAGATGGGCCCTCCGTCACTTCATCTAACGTTCTTATCGCCAAATGTTTCTGTCCTTTTTCATTGAGTTCCATTTGTCTTCTGTTCTGTTGTTCTTTGGCTATAGCCACTATAGGAATTTAAACATAGGTAGCCATTGGAGAAGCACTGGCACTGCAAGTTATTATTGGAAGTTATACACTACAACTAAATGTACATATTGAAACTCAAGACTCACATAGTAAGACATAGATAGACAGTTTGAGGCAGGGTACTTGAATCTTAATACTTAATACTTTTATTTCGATTTGATTCAGTTTAGTAACTGTTTTCATCAACAGTGGCTCAGTTAAAAAGTATACATAGCAGAGCACATATCTCAATAAATCTGATAGATAGGACAAAATGAATATAAAATACTCAAACATATGGAGATTTACAGTACTTTGTGCTTGTTGAATAAGTCAGCGGATAATGGAATGCAAGGTCGGGCAATTTCATCACTTTGCTCCAGGCTGAAATATCTCAAAACTATTGGATGAATTGCCAAAAATGTATCTGGCACCAGCAGCAGGTCAAAACCTTTACATAAATATCTGAACATATATTAAATTAAATTGCACAAAACAAGACAGCCATGGTTCTAAATAAAGATGATGGACATGGTAAACATTATACTGGCTAAACATCAGCATGTTAGCATTGTTTTTATGATGCATTTTAACACTCACCAGCTCAAGTACTGCCTCACAGACACATTAGCATGGCTGTAGACTCTTCCACCACCTCAACTGGCTGTCTGTGGATTACTGTTGTCCTATATCCACGACGCTCCACTTCCGGGATTGCTACATGCCGCCGGAAATTCCGCCGGATGTCCTTTTCGTCCGGATGTCCGTCCCCTTCCGCTTTCTTTGTGTTGGCGTTCTAACCTCTGGTGGATTTCTGAGGACAATGGTTAACTGCCCCTCAGATCTCTGCAGGGTAAATCCAGACAGCTAGCTAGACTATCTGTCCAATCTGAGTTTTCTGTTGCACGACTAAAACTGCTTTTGAACGTCCACATGTTCCACCAAAACAAGTTCCTTCCAGAGGCTATTTTCAGAGGCACCATGGCTCCGTCTGGCACTTAGCACCACCCATGACGATTGTGATTGGTTTAAAGAAATGCCAGTAAACCAGAGCACGTTTTTCTCCCATCCCAGAATGCTGTGTGCTTTAATGTGCTAACCTGACGAGCCAGATGGTTCTGGGTAACAAACCATCTGAGAAGCAGCCATTGGAAACTGTTTGGAAAAGGGCAGGCACTAAAATACCTGGCAGCTGATTTGGTGAACCATCTGTATTTTATGTTCGCCATTGTCGTTTTGAATGAGCAGTCGCGGCCATCACACGCCCGTATCTGCCAGTAGCTCCCCCGCCGGACGCTGATTGGTTCGGTCCGCTCCTGTTCAGACACAAATGCATTCAATTGAAGCCTGTTGAGATGGATTTTTGTGTGATATGTGATCCCACGATTCACGCGGGATATCGCGAGAATCCAGCTGCCTTCAATGAAATAATGTTCTGTTCTGTTTCCAAGAGAAAGTTCAAAACCTAATTTCATTTAGGCAAATTTCTTGGGCAGTGTCTTGAATTTAATGTTTGAGACTTTGTAGTTGAAATTAAAAGATTTGTTGAAAGTTACTGCACCTGATTGAAAGAAATGACATTCAGATGTTGTTTTGGTACTAGTATTGTTGATACCGTGTCAGAGGGCTGTTGAATCAATAGTCAGCTGTTGCCTGGGCTCGTTTTTATGCTCAATGTGAGGCAGTCAGACTTTTAAAAGCAGGTTGCATTTGAGGAGGCCAGCAGGTCCGCTGTGTTGTGTTATAAGAAGCGACCTTTTCTGCCAGCCCCAGCAGTTGTTCTGTTTGTATATTATATTATATTCTTCTCTGAAGCTCAAGCACGGCTCCCTGTAGATTTTCAATCCAGTTATCGATTTTTGCAGTCCATCGAGTGCCACTCCATGGCTTTATAAATGTTACTGGCGTGTGGGCGTTTGACAGGTTGGAGATGAAAGTAAGAATATCTCGGGCTCCCTCTTACCAACCTAACTGACGTAAACCACCTCCATTTACTGAGTGCTGTTATATACGTAGTTGTCAAATGATACTGATGGTATAGTGTTGTTTAGAGGCGTCATGATTGGCTGCCAGATGGATCCGGATAAAAGTAAATAATGGTGGTTGTTTGTGCTGATTTCTGCAGCGTTGCACCAGATCAGAAGTATAATTTAAAAAATACAATGCCTGATTACAGTGTAAGAGCCAATTAGTGCCCTTGGTATAAATAGGAACCAATCTTTGGTTCCTCAGGTGCAACCCGGAAGCACAGACAGTTTTTGACCACACCAACACCACAACACCCACAGGCATACATACAAGCAGTGATTTGTCTGGAAACCCAACTAAATAAATGGAACCAAAGGTTTTAACTGCAAATATGACTTGGACTTTCATTGATCAAAAAGGTAAAAAGTGCGTCAATGACTCTACCCGTGGAACAGCACCTCAGGGGCTTAAAACTTGGGCTTAGCCTCTACATACAGTGTTGTCCTGAGGTTTGCAGAAGACTGAGGTGCACGTATTTGACTGGGGATTTAGGGGTCCTCCCTCATGAAAATGTGACTTTTTCAATATAAAAATTGTAATTTCACATCATTCTGGATCGTTATTATTTCCATATCTGTGTCTAAAGCATTGGAAAAGCTAGAGCAGATAATAAATAACACTCAAAAGTTGCTAAAGAAGTCCACTTGGGTCGAACTACGATCATTAGGTCTTTTAGTTACATTAGTTTGGCTTAGGTGCAGCTCAAAACAGCTCGGGTGCTGCACCTAAAGGCAGGGAAAACCCTGGATTAGATAGGCGGTTTGTTGTCTCAGAGTGAGTCGGACCAAATCAGTTTGATGTGCAGAAGCAAACCATTTTTGGCAATTTCTTAGACTGTATAAAGGTGTTGAAAACCTTTTGTAGGACAGTGTATTTCCTGGGACCAGAAGCACAGTGTTTACAGGCAGTTATGTTCCCTGTTCTGTGCCCCCTCATATTTTTTTTAACATGTCCTTTATGTTTTGCTGTGAATGACCGTGTTTTTCCAGCTCAGTGGTTTTTAAATGATGGCCGTCCTTGGATAAACAAACTTCTCATGCATTTAAAAAATGGCAGGGGCACCTTGCTGCCGATAGTTTTGATAAACTTCCCAACGTTTGGATGTCCTGGTTGTCCACCAGTCTAAAGCCCTATTCACACGGGATTAGTATCATCTAGGGACTTCGTGTGATTTAGAAATTACCCCCCCACATCTGCGTTTCATGTGGCGTATTCACACGGGATAAGCGAAGCCTGCTTTTACTTGAATTTACTGACATATATGTACCCGAGAGTTGGCTACCTGGATGCCGCAGAGGACGGCCAGGATGAGGCCGCTGCACCGCACTCGGGTCGGGGTTCTGTATCTTTTTGGGCCAGGCCCGGTAGAGGTTATAGAGGTGCATACCCTATCACTCCCACCGCAGCGGCACCCACACAGCATCACCATCAGCCCTCGGACGAAGCCGCAGGTAGCACGTCAACTCGGGGACGGAGGGTCTCCGGTCTGACAGTGGTCCAGACTGGGTTGGCCATGAAAGGCGGCGTCCGCAACCCCCCGTCAGCCCATCCCAGTCTTCGCAAGAGGGATAAAAAAGCGCACAGGAAACAAAAACCTTAAAAAAAAAAAACAGACATGTCAATAACAGGACCTCGATGTTCAGCAAAATATGGTAGGTCATTTGCGGGGGAAAAATTACAGACATGGCCAAATCGCACAGGATTAAGATCACAGACAACCTCCTTAATTATCTCAAATGACCAGAGGTCACCAGGTAACACTAATCATGTGTGAATAGGCCTTTAAGACTCCCTAATCACTATTCATATTATCACAGATATATTGGTAACACTGTGTCGGCTGAGTGACCTGTAAGTAACGTAACACCAGTAACAATAAAAATCTAGACAGTCTAGAATCGACTCAGCCTATGTTGTTGAGTACTTGCATTATCCCAAATCTTTCCAACAATGTTCAAACTCCAAGAAATCGACATTTGGCCGCCTGTCGTTGGTGTCATATCCCCTGTCTGCCATAAGCTGTCATAAATCTGTTTTAGGCTACGTTTTTACGATACACTTTAAGATCTTTGTGGTTTTTAACTATATATTTGAACCGGATAAAGGTTTTTAGTCATCGTAAGTCATTTTCTTAAGTTCCTAAGTAGCAGCCCGGCTCGCAGCCCCTTCGCCAAACAGCCCAACAGCGTCGGAAAACAGATTTTTAAAGAGAAGCTGCTTTATTCGGTGGTTTTACCGGTTTGAGTCAGCGGGTCTGTTTGTTTTGGAGAGGAGAAGACCTCTGCGGATGAAAAACCTCCTGAACGATGAACACTGAAGGAATCCTAACCCTCGGGGCGCTGACTGCAATGAAGACTACAACTCCTATGATCCAACTGCGTCGTTTGTTTTGATTGAATGACCCCTAGCAGCAGAAAATACATTTTTGTGCATTTAAGGAATCTGTATAAAAAAGTAGAGATGGTCTGATACCATTTTTTGCTTCCCGATTCCGATACCTGAACTTGCGTATCGGCCGATACTGAGTACTGATCTGATACCAGTGTGTCATATATGTTATTATGTTTTAACAGCTGTATACTACTATCCCGGTATGGATGTGATATTATTTCTATCTTTGTTGTCTAGCCTGGCTCAGGTTAAACTCTTTGTGAAACACAAACGGAAACAATGAACGCCCCAGAACTTTATTTTATTATCCAGTTTGACAGCGAGTCATAACGGAAAAAGAACATAAATAAACTACTTTAAAGTAGATTTTCTTCTGGGCTAAATTATGTCTCATTGGATCGGTTCATTAACCCCAGTACTCGCCGATACCAGCATTTTTGTATCGCTATGGGAACATCTCTATCAAAAATGTCATAAAATGTAATCATTCATAAAATGTCAGAAACTAATTTAAAAAATGTTCCCCAAACCCCAAGGCCACATCTTCAAATGACTTGTATTGTCTGTGACCAGCAGTCTAAAAACCAAAAGATCATTAATTAGTATAATATAAAATGGAGGAAAGCATGAAAAATCCTCACTGTTTAGAAGGTAACGGCAGCAACAAGAGGAGAAATGTTTTCTCCTCATGTTGCTGATGAGACCTGCTGAGAAACCTTCCAGTATGTGCTCAGCTTCAGTTGTTTGTCTGGTTCAAAACATGAAAATCTGCATATTAATTAATGTTAAAGCCTGCAAACAGGTTATGCACTGCTTAGCCAGCTAAACCGAAACCATGTTTGAAATAATTCATGACATTCTCAATGTAGGAAATCCTTTAATTCCCACTCTTGCGGCTTCATTTCATGTCATATTTTTGTCAGTTTGTTCATATTGAATGGATCACCCAGCGCTACTGGTAGAGCACAATAAATCATTTAAATGTGCGGAGACTCTGTGCATGGACAGAGCTCAGATAATCATCTTTTAAACGATGATTTGCAGAGCCATGTCACGCTGCCGTCTCCTCACCTCTCAGTCACTCAGATGAAATATGTCCTTTCCATCTTGTTGACAGTTGCTGCAGCAGGCGGTGTGAATATCTGCGGCCGCTGTGTCAAGCTGCCTGACACCATCTCTTAACACTGTAGCTTCCCAAATGCTTCACCACATATGCATACATACTATATATACATAAAGTACAGACCTGTATTCACAATTCAAACACACATTTAACACATAGGGCCCTATCTTGCACCAAGTGTCTTTGCTAGTTTAAGAACGACCCAGTTGTCAGTTTCCCGTCCAGCACCCACGTCGTTTAAATAGAAAATGCACCTGCACCCATCTGAGCACCCATTGGCGTGCTGGTCTTACAGGGAGGTGTGTTCAGGTGCATTCTGGGCGTGCTGGTCTTACAGGGAGGTGTGTTCAGGTGCATTCTGGGCGTGCTGGTCTTACAGGGAGGTGTGTTCAGGTGCATTCTGGGAGTATTGCTATCTTGAGGCAGCGGGAAGTGATTGCGCCATTGACCAACAAAAACCTGGTCTAAAGTCAATAACGCAGCATTTCATTGTTATTTTAACAGAGCATTAGTAAAATGCTCCTAGGCTCGTGCACAGCGCGTGCACACTATGCTTGTTACACACACAGGGACGCACAGCAGCACACACACATGCAGAAGATTACAAATACAAATATTACGGTGTAATCCTCCATCATAACAGCAATGCTCCAAGGTCCAAACGCGCCTGGCTTTTAAAGGGAATGGGAGATGATCTCTGATTGGTTGATTGCATGTTACGCCCAAAACACACCTCTGATTAATGACGACACTAAGGTCAACCCTTTAGAACCATGCGCCCGGCGCACGGACCCTTTTTATCAGCCGTCAAACTAGCAAAAGTGGATTTGGACACGCCCTAAACACACCTGCACCAGGCGCTTCACGCCGTGCGATTAGATCCTTAAAATAGGACCCATAATGTGAGCCTATTACACATGCTGAAGATTAGTTTATATCAGTGAAAACATGGCAGTAAAAGATGATTTATCATCTATAACTCACGTTTTAATGATTGTATATTCAGTATGTCGCTACGGTTCTTAATTTCGAGGTCCTATTCCTTACAGACGTGCCTTTATATCAATTTACTGATATTCAAAGATGAATGACGCACAAGATATTTAATCTTATGGCAAGCTAATAAATATTAGGCATATCTTTCCAGTGTTACTAAATCATAAAGCGTTGCCCCCAGGGAGTGAGCTGGCTTTGAAGACAATTTGACGTTCGGCCACGTTGAAAGTGGCCAAACAGTGGAATCACATCTTCTGTGTCCGTCGCGTCAGTGAATACATTTAGTTTCATTTATTATGATGTTTGGATGGTAAGACGTAAAGAAAATGGAGTTCTGTGTGCAAAGTGCTAAGTGACCCAATTCTGATGGGGTCGTGTGTGTGTGTGTGTGTGTGTGTGTGTGTGTGTGTGTGTGTGTGTGTGTGTGTGTGTGTGTGTGTGTTTCTGTGGGGTTAAGAGGTGTTGTTGTCACATTCTGTCAGCTCTTTGAAAGCGTAAGCCATCTGGTGGTTGTTTTTCTCCGTGGCATCTCTCGCTCTCACACACACACACACACACACACAAAGGTGCACACACGGAAACTTTCACATGCAACAATATCTGCTGCACACACATTTACAAAGACGCAGTGAGATACAGGCTGGAGGAAATGCACTAGCTTCTCTGTTGAATAATTCACATTTGGTTTGGAGTGTTTTGTGTGTTGTACGCCTTGAACTTTGTGTTGCTGACTAACAATCACATTAAATATCTCAGTGTCTAAGTATCTAAGTGTTGGCACCATGTTGCAACATCCTCTATCAGTCCATCATCCTTCAAGGATTCCTCCACTCTTGGTTTATTTGTGTAGTGATTCAGATTTTCTGCAGGTTTCTCTCTCGTGGATTACATCGATCAGAAACAGATACGCAGTCACGTACGCGGGAGCTTGTTGTTTCCATGATCCTGTTTAAATCGATCTAAAATAAAAAATAAAAACAGCTAGATCATTCTTTCTGCAGCAGAAAGCTAAGGCTTCTTGTTTTCACGTTACGTGACGTCCCGGATAGGTTGATGTTGATGTTTCTTCTTGTTTTTCAGGGCCAGCAGAGCTCGGTGCTGAACCAGTTTCCCGTGGACCAGTATCATAACTCGTGCTACCTGTTCTGGATCCTGGAGGAGCTCCTGCAGAAATCGAAGGTACCGTGCACGGTGGAGGTGGGGTCGGATCAGACGGGCTTCATGAAGCACTTGGAACAGCGCGTCTTTCAGTTGACGGACGAGTTCCCGTTGTTTTTCATCTGCATGTGGAGGTTAGGAGGTCTCTTCACCCCCTCGGACAGATAAGATCCCCCGAGAGCAGGGCTCAGGTGGGCTGCATCCAGAGGGTTGCTTTCCTCTTCTCCATATGACCGAACAGTTTGAAACAACAGACTTAACGCTGCTGACCTGCGTCTAGAGAAACCGGCACGTTATTCTGTACAACAGCTCAGATACTGAGCAGTTAGCGGACATCATACTTATTATCCACCTAAACTTCATGTGAAGCCAAGAAATGTCAGGCTGACACTGAAAACTGACACCCTAAAGGTGGATATCAAGGTTTTTTTCCCTGTGCTTTCAAAGGATTATTGTCGACGTAGAGGTAGTCGTTAAATAACATAACATATATAATAATATGTACTTCATGAGGATTTTTTTTTTACAGACTTTGTGCCACCAAATAAATGTGGGGAACTGTTTGCACTTTGGGCCCATTTTGTTTTCATTTGGTCCAGTGGTGTAAGATGCATAACTGCACAACTGAGTAGGAATCATTATATTTTCTAATGGTTGTGCTGTGTGTTGTAATGTATCTGTAATTGAGTAATAATAAGAAATGTTTAATTGCCAACAAAAAGGTTTAAACAAAGTTGTATCCCCTTCAATGTGGTAAGGATTTGTTTGACATTGAATTGCAGTTTTTTAATTGAGTAAGAACACCGAAAACAATCACTGCAAGCCACAAGATGACTAATGATTCTCACTAAGTGTACTAATACTAATCCTCTTTGAATGGCTTTCTGTAATGGATCAGTGCTTATAGAGGCCTCATGTAAAGGACTTACGTGCTTCTCTTGGCATTATTATTCCACCTATTGATGGTTGTTTTATATTTCCTGCATGGGTTCAGTGCGGCTCTTTGAAATACTACAGAAGTATCGCTGAAATAATCTGGATCATTTCCAGCCTGAGTGTTACAGAACATCCCAACTTTACAGAACTGTGATTAAAGAATTCAGATTTCCGAGTCATTTAGAAGATAGTATTTGTACGCCATGTAGTATTTTATGTGATGCAGTAAAGCTTATCTTTCATTTTGAAATTTGTTTTGATATTAGTAAGTACACAAGTAGATAGAAAAATGAAGCAATAAAAAAAAACTAAACAACCGCAGCGTGACACAGGGTTGCGTTCCTCCAAACCAAGATGTATGGAAAGACCTGCGTTTTTGCTGTCTGAACGCAGCCTTAGTGGGCGGCCATCTGCCTAGGTTGTTTTTTTTTTTAGAGAAATGAGTGGAAGGATTTGAAAAGTGAGGTGAACATTTCCTCCCATCTCCAGTGAAAATGTCTCCCTGGTTGTACAAGTATGGGTTTTTGAAATGGAAAGTACAGCAGCCCTTGACTAATGGATTCCATGCCTGCTTCTGTTTCCCAATGCTCTGAGCTTTTTTTTTTGTTTTTTTTTATCATTCCCTCATCTGGTTCTCACCCTCCTCATGAAACAAGAGTGCCTCCATCTGCAGCGATGTTCTCTTCCCTGCTGCTTTTTTGGTATTTGCAATAATGGCCCAGGCATGAGCGCGCAGCTAAATAAGTTTCCTGTTACGTCACGAATCACCAGAGGCTCTGGAGCCCCGGCTGTGCCGATAGCCATCCCCGCTATTGTGTATGCTTTGGGTTTCTGCCCGACTATGTCTGTGATCTCCTCATCTTTCATATCCTGTTGAGAGCACAGTGGGGATAGGCTGCCTTTAAAAACGACTGCTCATACGTGCGCTGACGGTTAATGTGCCTCAGTGGGTTCGATGGCCGTGGAAAATGGTGGATTGCGGCATCAGCAGAGAACCCAACTGAGAGTCCTCAGCATATGTGGATAATCATCAGCAGAGATTTCATTAACATACGCGGTCTGTGTATTGAAAGCCTGATGTATCTTTTCCCTTCTGTGCCGTAGTATTAAGATCAGGATCTCGATTCATGCCTTTGTGTAATCTCGTTTTTGTGTGACATCAATTCCTCCGTGTTAGCATCCATAGGACGATCCCCTGCATTAAAGCTGAAGGCTGTTGTACGCTTCTGCGTTAAATAGACATAATGGGTACGTAGGTACGTGGAGACATTGGTGTAGATTTTGGCTTAGGGAGGATGATGCAGGGAAAAATGTAGTTTAAAGGCCCCATATCATGCTCATTTTCAGGTTCATACTTGTGTTTTGGGTTTCTACTAGAACATGTTTACATGCTGTAATGTTCAAAAAAACACGTTTTTTCATCCTGTCAGTCTAAATATATATTCACCCTCTGTCTGAAACGCTCTGTTTTAGCGCTTGTCACTTTAAGCAAGTCCCCCCCTCCCAAAAAGGCCCAGTCTACTCTGATTGGTCAACATTTCCAGGTCTGCTCTCTCTAAGTCCCTGCACCGTCATTGCCACCGGAGAATGACTGTAACGGCCCTGTAGCTGCACTTTCTACCTATATATATATAGTATAGTTGTGACATCACAACCGTACGGACATACTGACTGCTTGTTTTAAAGTACCCATATTATGAAAAAAACACTTTTTCTGGGATTTGGGGAGTTATTTTGTGTCTCTGGTGCTTCCACACGCATACAAACTTTGAAAAAAATCCATCCATGCTGTTCTGAGTGAGATACGGTTTCTGAATGTGTCCTGTCTTCAGTCTCCGGGTTAGCTGGTCAAAATCTGCACGGCTTTCTACGTCACTAGCCGAGACGAGAGGCCTAGGGGGCTAACCGTTAGCATGCTAGCGCTAGCATGCTAGCTTGTTCTCAATGGCAAAACACTGCTACAACACCCTAGTTCACCATCATCTCCAAAAGAACTACTTCCATGTCCCTGTTCTGCAGGTATTCCACACAAAGTTGGAAGTGTCCCTCGTTTAGAAGAAGTCTCCCAGCTAATCCTGCCTTGTTCTACTGACGTTGGAGAAACCGCTAGCTAGCTCATGTAATCCTTACCTAGCTACTGAGCATGTAGTCCTTACCTAGCTACTAAGCATGTAGTCCTTACCTAGCTACTGAGCATGTAGTCCTTACCTAGCTACTAAGCCGTGTAGTCCTTACCTAGCTACTGAGCACGTAGTCCCTACCTAGCTACTGAGCGTGTAGTCCTTACTCTAGCTACTGAGCGTGTAGTCCTTACCTAGCTACTGAGCACGTAGTCCTTACCTAGCTACTGAGCGTGTAGTCCTTACCTAGCTACTGAGCATGTAGTCCTTACCTAGCTACTGAGCATGTAGTCTTTACCTAGCTACTGAGCATGTAGTCCTTACCTAGCTACTGAGCATGTAGTCCTTACCTAGCTACTGAGCATGTAGTCCTTACCTAGCTACTGAGCATGTGCGACAGACAAAGATGTTCCAGCAGTGAGAGGTCTCACTCTGTAGCTAAAACAGAGACCTGAACACAGGGTGAAAAGAGGAGCTGCAGCAATGAGCAGTACAACAAAAATATGGTGTTTTTTGAAAATTAAACCATGTAAACCTATTCTGGTACAACCTCTAAATACAATTATGAACCTGGAAATGAGCTTAATATGAGCACTTTATGGCACCGTTTCTGAGGATTGAGCGTTTCGATACTTTCACAGTGTTTTTATATAGCACCTGCTTTATAATAAAAAAAGACATGGAAATCTCACCTTTTACAATATGGGACCTTTAAATGTATTTGGCACTCACTTTGTGTGCTTTAGAAGAGAAGGAATGAGTGTCCAGCAGCACATAGACACAGAGAGTGCTGACTACGCTGAAAAGCTTAAACAAAAAGGTAGGAGCACATAAATCAGTGATTGTAAAGTGGCTTTAGTGTGCAAATCCTGCAGAAACTGTGAGCAGATTGTGTAAATAATGCTTCAATAAGGCATATCCACACCCCTCCTGTCAGGAGCGGATGATTAATGAACTCTCTGATTCCTTAAATCTGGATGACCTTGATTGATATGAAAATGAATTCCCCATATGTTCAATCGCTGCTGTTAAAAGAACTTCTGATCGCTGGTCCCGAAAGCTGCCCGGTGTTGTTAAGGTCAACGTCTGTTTTAACGTGAGGACTTTGATCGTTTTGCGGTATTAACACGTTTTTTTCAAATTGAAAAAGACATTGTTTGATAAATTCAGCATGCACTTTATCCTCTGTGTGTTTGTATGGATGACAGAAAAGAGGTTTTAACATAGGGCTGCAACTAACGATGATTTTCATTGTCAATCAATCTGCGGATTATGCCGACCTTACACCAAACTACTTTTCAAGCGTTTCCACTGTCTCAGACTAATGTCCAATATCGTAATGAAACCCTGAGAGTCTTGCTAGAGTCGGGGGGGGCTCCCGTCGTCTCCATCGTTTGGTGTAAGGTCATACAACTCAGTCCCAGTCAGTCTTTCTCTCGTCTGGACGTGTTTGATATTATCCTAAGTTTGAAGTCTTGGTAGTTAAATCATGTGAACATCGTCAACAACCAATGGGTGCTCTCCCTCCAGCACCAAACAGGAAGCAGCAAACGGCTAGAGCCAGTGCTAAACGCTAAAGAGGGAAAGTTGCAGGTTATCAACCCTTCTGAAGCTAGTCATCCAACGGGAGTTTTACCGGCGGATGAAGGCAGACCTCCGGGTACTGGAGACATTCATCTGCATGTACGGCAGAACACGACATCTGCTAACTTTCCCTCAAGTTACCAGCCAACGCTAGCGGTAGCTAGCTAGCTTGGTTACATTGTTCAAAACGAATCTAGTTGCATATGATGACAGTCTTTAACATTAGATGTGAGGTGGTGTCAGACTTCTTTTCAGTCTTCGATTATTTTCACTGTTGATTATTTCCTGTATGAATGGATCAGTTGTTTGGTCTCTAAAATGTCAGAAAATGATGAAAAATGTGGATCAGTTTCCCAAAAAGCCCAAGATGACATCCTCAAACGTTTTGTTCTGTCCACAACTCACAGATGTTCAGTTTACTGTCACAGAGGAGAGACCAAGAAGACTCAAACCGATTACTTGATTATCAAAATAGTTGGTGATTAATTTAATAGTTGGTTCATCTTTAAAGCTCTGCAGCTTCACAGTCAAAACAAGCTACAAATGTTGTTCTTTTACTTCAGTTTTTGCTGCCTTGTGGATCATTTATGTGCCAGATTTAACAAGAGTCTAAAAGTGAGACGACAAAGTGGACTGCATTGACGTTAACGGGATATATTCACCGGGGAAAAGAAGATGAAAAGAGAATTGTGTTCTCTTGAACTTGTAGGGGAATTAACTTAAAGAAACATTCGCCCCAATCCTTTGAGCAAGAGAAGAGGATTAAAGCTCTCCATGTTTGTGTATTCTGACTTCAGACGAGGTTTAAAGAAAGTTGAAAAGGGGATATAAAGAGTTTCCTTTTTAAGCAATTTGGACTGAAAAAGATGACTTTTGGAGGCTTTTTGACCGTGATTGATATGAAAATGTGTTGAACAGTCGCTCAGTGTCTAGATCAAGGGCCAGAATGTTTCTAAGCAGACACTCCGGGGGCCGGACTTACAAATAAAGAAAATAAAATGAATTTATACCTAATACGCCTATTCTTATTTGACATTTTCACTTTTCTGAATTAATGCTACATTTAATTTTTTTTACATGTATTAGTGTGAGCAAACTCCTAAAAAACATGGAAACTCCAGAATGATAACTGGGTCTTTAACTAGAAAGAGATCTCAGACTGGGAGGCAGTTCACTGAGGAGTGATGGTTAAAGTCTGTGATTAGGGAAACATGGTTGTAGTATGCAGCGTCCTGATTGGTGGAAAATGCTTGCAGAAAGAAACAGCTGTTGTCAGGTAATGGTGAATGATGAATGGACTGATAAGCAGGCTATGCATTCCTCATGTATGCCCCATTTGCAATGAAACGATGCCGTCGCAAAATAATACAACCAGCATCATCATCAACAATGAAGAACGCGAACATAACGATCGCGTCATTCACGTGAATATTAAGTAGCCACATGCATCTGTTTTGGTCTTATAATACATCCATAGGTTTACCCCTCCAGCGGAGAGGATGGCTCGTTCAGCCAGCAGTTTGTCCAAATTCCAAGATTTCCAGCAAACTAAGATAAACAGACTACAAACAGACAGCTTTTGTTTTAGCTTGTTTGTAAAAAAATTAGCTATTTAGAGTAGAGCTGTGTTGGCGTAAAAAAAAGACAGAGCAGACTGAAATATCGCTAACTACATGTTTATGCCGGTCTATACAGGTGAGTGCATTGATAAGTATTGACTTTTTACTCACAAAGGTCTTATTGTAGCCTACTCACAGTAACGAGACTAGCGTGAGCTGATCCGCCCCAGCGGCCGTTGGTAATCCTCTCTGTATCGTTCCCAGTCAGATACTGCGTGTTTTAACGCACACACATCTGGGCTCAGCTGTGTGTGGAGCGCGGGCATCGCTGTACAGAATCCCAGCATGGGAATAGAGATGCAAATCCAGGGGGCTGGGTTTGTGCTCTACCTGTGTGATGTTACCTGCTGTAAATGCTTGAAATGCTAAATAACAGAATGCATTTTTTCCTCTTCACATTTTCTGAATTCATGATTATTCGGCGGGCCGGACTAAACGCTTTGGCGGGCCGGATGACGTTGGCTGGTCTAGATGTTCTAGGTCATTGGCTTTATTTGATAGCTGTTTCAGAAATCAACTGTAATGGCAGCTAATTATTTTATTGCCGCATATCGATTAGCGCGCTAAATTAGACCCTCCAAAAAGATGGACGAACTGGTCTGACAAATGCTTTTTTTTTTGGCAAAGGCAATTTTTGGAATGAGAGGATGGCAGACCTCAAAAATGCCTCTCTGGTGGAGCAAAAGCCAGATTTGATATATATATATATATATATATATATATATATATATATATATATATATATATATATATATATATATATATATTATGGATGTCAAACAACTGGGTTTCAATAACAAGTTTCATGAATGCACTCCACACATTACTTTTGTCACTTAAAGTCTAGTCTCACATTGCCAGACCTTCCTCCACAGCGATGCAGAGGAAGGTCTGGCTAGTCCACACAGCATTCTTGAAAAAGAGAGAAAACATGCTCTGGTTTATTGGCATTTCTTTAAACCAATCACAATCGTCTTGGGCGGCATTAAGCGCCGGACGGAGCAACGGTGCCTCTGCAAAATAGCCTTATGATCCTCGTATCCATTTGTGTGCATTTGTCTTAATTCTGCTTCTACAGATGCACCTTGATTGTTTTTTACCTTCTCAGCCATCAAAGAATATTGAGAAAAGTCGATAAGGCGTGTACTTCAGGTAGCATATTCAGGTTTCTTAAAACCAGTGTACGCCGACATGCGCAACACATAACCAAGATACTCAATCATAACCATGGTAACACTGCACATGTAAACACACTCATAGCCCCTTTAACACGTTGCACTGCAACCCTGAACTTATCTAGACGTTACCCAGAGGAGCTGTATGTGAGAACGCAAATGTCTGAATCAGTTGGACCGGACATTAAACGCTCTTTACCCTGTCAGATTACTTTAGATTAGCTTGGTAGTAGTGGTACTTCAGGGGTTTTGCACGGGAGAGTGCCTATGTTCCCACAGTTAACACATTTCTAAGATTTTTATCCAAAATTAGGCCCTATGTTCGCCTAACCCACCCTAACCCTAACCCTTGAAGGGAAATGTGGGACCATAGGGCCTAATTTTAAGAAAAAAAGCTGAGTTGCCCGCTCCTCATTTGCATAAAGTTGGCTGGGTTCAACTGTATACAAATGAGGAGTGGGTGACTCGACGCCCCGCTTCTCCAAAGTCCCTGCGACGCTACCAGAATGCATTGCATCGCTGCTCCCGTAGAAATAAATGGGAAGCGGGGAAATGGACACACAGCATAGTGTTACCGGCCGATCCTTCCCCTTTAAGACAATGTGGGCAACGTGTGTATGTGACGTCGTCCGACGGGGTTTGTTATGGGAAGTGTGATTGTCCATTGTGTGTCTAGAAATGCTTCTCCATGAGTAGTAAAGCTACAGTAGTCAGTGTTTTGTGTTTGCTGCAAAGACGAAATAAAACACCTGATTAATGCAACGTTATCGCAACGTCTCCCCACCATTCTTCACCGTAGAGCTGGCTACACAATCACCCCAGTAATTTGAGACTGACATTTCTTTTCCCAAATAGAGCTATTCATGTCCTCTGGTAAAATATCGCAATATATATGGTGGGAAATAAAAAATATTGCAATGTCAGTTTTTTCCCAAAATCGTGCAGCCCTATAATCAAGAGCTTGCCGTAAACCCCAAGCTGTTTATCGTTGTTTTAAGCCCCCAACGTCTTTTTAAGCCCCCGCACTAGGATTAGGCAATGGTTATGGTTAGGTTTGGGTTAAAACCCTAACCTTAGGGTTAGGTGCCTTGAAGTCAACAGTCGCAGCGCTGCCTGGAAGGAGACGTTTAAGGGGCTTAAAACACCATCGAGCCCCCAAGCTGTTGTTTAAATGTTATTTTAATGTGTGTTCCTGTATTCCTGTATTGTTAATAAAATATAGTTTTGGCTAGAAAGCTTCCAATAAATGTGTTTCTTTTTTAAGGAGGACCTAAAAAAACAAATCATTACAGAACTGTTGATGTTCTTCCAGTTACAGCGTCCTCTTCTGTTAGTTCTTCAACATCCCAAACAAGCTGCCGCCATATAGTTTGAATACAAACAGCCAGCGACAGCCCCGCTGCTCCCCGAGCACGCAGTCGGGCTGATGAATCTAATCTGGTCTAGCAGACTGTAAATCGTGGCCAACTTGTGCTCATTCATCTTAATTTCACAGGTTTTTGCATCACTGGGAGACGACAGCCTTATTAACACTTCAGACACGTTCAGTTGACACATTACTTCTCAGCGTATCAACGCAAAATACACAGAGGAGGAAGAGACTGTCTCTATCAATCTCAATATACAAAATGGGAGCTTTTTCTTCAAGACACACTGAGAAAAATCAGGATGGTGACATGATTTAAACTGAAAAATCAATGACAACTGCACACATTTCTAGTTCCTCTTGTTTATCATGATGTGACCTCATGAAGATAGAAGACACGTTTAAGGCTACATTTACATTGCTACTTTTTGGTTTAGAAGCGAATATCTTCTGCTACGTTTCCCCCTCTCATTCCCCCTGCTCTGGTGTTTCCCCCTCTCATTCCCCCTGATCTGGTGTTTCCCCCTCTCATTCCCCCTGCTCTGGCGTTTCCCCCTCTCATTCCCCCTGCTCTGGTGTTCCCCCCTCTCATTCCCCCTGCTCTGGCGTTTCCCCCTCTCATTCCCCCTGCTCTGGTGTTTCCCCCTCTCATTCCCCCCTGCTCTGGTGTTTCCCCTCTCATTCCCCCTGATCTGGTGTTTCCCCCTCTCATTCCCCCTGCTCTGGTGTTTCCCCCTCTCATTCCCCCTGCTCTGGCGTTTCCCTCTCTCATTCCCCCTGATCTGGTGTTTCCCCCTCTCATTCCCCCTGCTCTGGTGTTCCCCCCTCTCATTCCCCCTGCTCTGGCGTTTCCCTCTCTCATTCCCCCTGCTCTGGCGTTTCCCCCTCTCATTCCCCCTGCTCTGGTGTTTCCGAGCCCCTAAGAGGGAGACATTTGGAAACACTTCTGACCCGTTTTGGTTGGTAATCTGCGGGGTTGTGTTGCAGTATTAACGGCCGCAAACGGAGACCTTTGGCAACACTGCCAGCGTTTCTCCCCCTGATTGGATCTTATCGGTCATGTTCTCTGAGACCTAAAGCTACTACTGTTACCATGGCATCTACCAGCAGCGGCTGGAGTCTCCACGCTGCCTCCTGTTTATGCCCAGTATACCAGAATGTTGATGAGATATGAAGTTTGGGCATGTTAGTTTAAACAGAGATTAGTTCTTCTACTGGAGATAAAAACAGAGATCTGTTTTGGCTCAAAACTCCAAAACCAAAATGTAGAGGTGTAAATGTAGCCTAAAGGAACAGTCACCCTCATAGTTTTTGTAATCATGTCATGAGCATAAACAGATCGCACAGCCCATGGACTAAACATTTACAGTCATTGTGAAGTCAAAACTTTACTAAAGAAAACCAGAATTTTATCAAACAAACATTGTAGAGCTGCAAAGATCAATTGTCATCAACTTGGGCTTTGGGAAACACTGATCAGCATTTTTCCAACATTTTCTGACATTTTAGAGACCAAATCCCTTCATCCAGAAAATAATCCACAGATTAATCGACAAGGAAAATAATCGTTAGTTGCAGCCCTTAAACATTGCAAACAATAAGAAAAGAAATAAGTAAAACAGGGACTCTCCGCTACTCATTAATGACATTCATTTGTCAAGAGCAAAAGCAGTAATGGATGCACATAGTCAATGACGCAGCCAGCAGGGAAACGGCGCTTTGAGTGCTGCGGCGGCTGAGGTTAATGTTTGTTAATAAGCTTCGCCACCCAATGACTCCCTCACCAATCCAGACATTTTCAAGTGAGACATGCAAGCAAATGATTGACTGGAAATAAAAAAACAGACTATTTTTACATAATTGTCTTGACTCCAGTGTGCACCTGAACCAAATGTATACCCTGATAAACAGACCTGAGCTTCACTTCTGTGCTTCATTCAGGTTATTTCGGAAAACAGGTGGAGGAATAGGGTGATGTATCAAGGGATACTTCTTTATCTATACTATAGGGATGCACCGAATCCAGATTTTTGGGGTTCGGCCAAAAATCCACTGGTTAAGATTCTGCCGAAACTGAATACCGAATCCTCGTCCCATCCTCAGTCCATTAACACAGTAAACACATTAATGAAGTAAACAACGTTGACAGCCGCTCTTTTCACATCGTAGGAAAGCACATCGCTATCGCCAGGTGAATGAATGATGACATTCTAAGGTTCGGCAGAAACCAAACCCCGGTTGGTTAGTCTCACAGACTAACCAACCTGGGTGAGTACAATGCTTTTCCTACTTCTGGAGGGGTTTGCGTGGTGTCACTGACTCCCCTCAGATTCTGCATAGTTTAGCGTTTGGGAGACGACGACTGCCTTGGGGACCGCTCTGGTGCTTTATTAGCTCCGCTTCGTTGGCGTCCTTGCCGGGCCAGCCCCGCTCCTCCTTTGTTGTCTCAGTTCAGATTTTAAAAGGTGAATATACAAAAGTTTGTAGTTGTTGGAAACAAAAAAGTATTTTCGGTCCGTTGTCTTATCGTAGTGTTCTTCCGCTTAGGGACGTCTTCTCTACAGCAGTTCGCTTGAGGCCCCGGTCTTTTCCACTGCCTCCAAAATAGCAATCGTCTCACACACCTGTGACTGTCGAGGTTAAATCAGCACACGACCACTCCCCCCCCTCATGTCACGTCAGTCTGAAGCTGCCCACTTCCTGAAGGACCAAAATGTTTCAAGTGACTAGAGCATACACATTAGATAACACACTCGAGAGACGTAAACTGTCCACAGACGGCTGCCTCGTTCGTGGACTCGCGGCGGCGCGACGCTGCAGAATGAATATAGGGGAAACACAATGGCTGTGCATAAAACAGTTTCTGGCCTGGCGGGGGAAACACTGCCCTCAACCCATGATTAGATTATTTCCAAGCATGTCAGGTAATGCTCGAATTCAGTTTCAGTTTATCCAGGGCAATTTCGGCCTTTTCTTTGTGTCTCGCCCACTGTGGGAATACCTTAATAAGCCAACGGAGTGAATGAACAGTGAAGAGTTTGATTTTCTTGTGTTACCGGTTGGTTTGATTGAATTTCTGTCAGACTCGTCTTAAGTCACACGAGAGTAAAATATTTATTACTTAAACCTCTTAAACAACTAGTAAGCTAAACTCTAGCTGTTATAGAAGCTGTGTTCTCTTCAGATTGCCTCTGATACATGCCTCCGTACAATCACTGTGAGCGATTCTTTATCGATCACTTTTCACCTGAAGGGAAGCGCAGCCGAACAGAGCAGCACTTTGTAAAGCTGTGGCTTCAGTTGTTTGTTGAGAAAGCTGGAGTTGGTTTATTAAACGAGAACGACATTATCAGAATCTACAGTCTACCGAACGAATACATGTAAATGTTTCCATCCTCAGTCAGGTCAGACAGTTTGTTTCATTAATGCAGGTTTCATTCTCCACTTTATTTGCATTTTGTTGAGAAAACAGTTTCAAGCTTTTTGTCCATTACTGTGCTCAAAATGCGGGATAAATTAGTCTCACTGCACATCTAACTGACCAAAACCAAATAAGAAGTGGAAAGGAATGGCATCACTTGTAGTTTTGAATGATGAGGCCGACAATAATCGTTGCTGTCAACAAAAAATAACATAATGTGCTGTGTGTCTCTCAATACTTACTGTCAGTGGCTCTCAGCTTCAAGCCCATTGGTTCCTACTGAAGATGTAAATCGTACTTGAAAACACAACTATATAGTAGGATTGGGCCGGTGCAAACATTTTCAAACCGGTTTCATATCCTGCCAAACTGGTATACCGAATTTAACCTTGTCTTAGTGAGTGAGACTGATAAGAGAGTCCATAATGTAGTGTGAGTGTAGCAACTCCAGACCACATGGTGGCAGTAACGTGACTCTTAGCCATGACTTATTACCTGCAGCGAGGTTATAATAAACTCTTTGGTTAGGTTTTAACACTTGGCCTCAAGTTTCAGTAGGAAATGTACGTTGGCTTGTGTGGACGCCAGTGTTGTAGTACTCGAGATTGGTCTTGGCCTCAAGACCAGTTTGAGTCTCAGAATCAACCACATATTAACTCGGTCTCGTCTCGGGTCTCAGATGAAGATGACTCAGGATATTATTATAAGACCACAACTATATATATCACTAAATTGCCTCTGTATTGTCTAATTGTATTAGTGTGTTAGTGTTAACATCAGTACTGTGATTGCATGTTAAACGTCCTGCTTCAAATGCAACCAATAACTTAACACATTTCTAATTTGAAATGTATTACTATAAACCCCCTCTACCTGCTCCCTTAAACACACTCCCAGAGAAAGTGAACGTGGGAGACAAGAGAAGCTCTGGCTGTCTGGCACTGGTCTGGTCTTGACTCGGTCTCAACCCCTCAAAGTCTTGGTCTTGACTTGGTCTTGATACACTCTGGTCTTGGTCAGCGGTGTAGTCTAGGTATATGCAGTATACTCACTAAGAAAGCTCCAGGATTTCCATATACCTGCTTAAAAATATGCATTGACATACAACGACATACTTTCCATCTTATTTTTTGACATATTCTGAATTGTCATGTTTTTTTTTCTCTTTGCATAGGCTAAATTAAGGTATTTCAGCTGTGAATTGGTTCATGAAAGTGTATAAAAATGCAGGAAATTAAGTCTTTGATGCTCAAAATTTCCCTGGGGAGGACACCCAGTCCCATTCTGGCCCATACATATACAGTACAGTATACCCACTACAATACATTAGACTACACCACTGGTCTTGGTGATGACTTGGTCTTGTCTACAGTGTACAGCATACACTCTGGTCTTGGTGATGACTTGGTCTTGTCTACAGTGTACAGCATACACTCTGGTCTTGGTGATGACTTGGTCTTGGTTTGAGGCGGTGCTTGACTACAACACTGGCGGACGCACTACTTGATCAAAGAAAGAGCTAACTTAAGCTACTGAAAATTCGGAAGCAGCAACGCCATTGAGAAGTAGTTAAACTAGGAATGCTACTGCCCAACACTGCTTGCAGTACAAGTTGATTTAGCGCTATGACGCAGTCAGCACAGGTTGCTAATGTAGGCTACTTTTCAATTTACCAGAAGGTAAGCATAAAGGAAAAGCATAAAATCAAACCGGTTTAGCCTCGTACAGCGGACCGGACTAGTGAAACTGTAATGTTTTTCTCAAACAAACAGAGGAAATAGAGCATTTGTTAGGGACAATTGTCAGCGTCGGATTAATCCACATTTGCTGCTCTGGTAAGCATTTGTGGTTGCAGAGTCAGAATAAACTACAGTTTTCTGTGACTCAGTTGAGCGTATGTTTTGGTTAATGTCTCCAAAGACATTGGCTGCAGTGGCAACACATTATCTTCAAAATAACATCCTAAATATCCAATTGGTTAGCAGTGCACTAATACCTGCAGTAAGCAGGTTGTACTGGCCTGTAGTGCATTGGCACAGTAATTAAACGTTACAGCCTTCTTTAATTAAGTTCCCTTCTCCCTCTTTCCAATGCAGCATAACAAATTACTAATTATCTGCTTAGAACTATCATCACCAGAAAACATTTTACAGAGGCCTGATGCATGTTAATGAGCTCTTCCTGTGTTTGAATGTCTAAATCCCTTTTTAAATACAGACATCTGCCCTCGGCCTCAGTCATCTGACCACACATGGCTCTCAGAGAACGTAGCAGAGCAGAATTTAAATGTAGCTCAGAGTAGTCTTTGTGACATTTTGAAAGATCATTTGTCAAACTATCAGAGAGCATTTAAAAGATGCGAGAGGAACTTTTTTTTCTGTCAAATGTCATTTAAGTGGTCTCATTTAAGGTATTGACCCAGTCATTAGGCCTTTCTCTTGTTGTGGTATTGAGCAGACATGTTAAAGAGTCTCTACAACTTTTGTCTTTGCAACTTTCAACAGGCTGTTAGGTCAGTTTCTGAGCCTTTTTTTAAACATATTTCTGCTTTCTATTTCTCAGATGGAGTCACTTGCATGCCAAAGCTTTCACTCTGGTTGTATAAGGACTAGGGGCGTCACGAGTTTGATTTAGGAGGAAATTGAACAGAATAAGCTTTCAGTTTTGACTCTCGAAATCAAAAGCAGGATCTGTGATTCCCCCAGTATTTTTTTCTCTCTCTCTCCACCCCCGCCAACTTGTGTACATCCAAATAAGTAAAAAACAGACGGCCGGTAGCATGCAGCTAAAGACACAGGGTAGGGTTAGCTTAGCGTTATGGAGATGACGGAGAAACAGAACTGGAAAGTCCTCCTGCTTCCCTGAAGGCACCTTGTGGCAACATTTTGCCTTCCCTGTGAGTGAGTTATGGAAACAAACAACGAAGGTAAAGCATGTGGGGCTCCGACGGGACTTCGTAGTGCATTCATGTGCACCTTGGTAAACTAATGGTGCATTCAGTTGCACTCTGAGAAACTCAAAACTGATCAACAAAGGTAAGGAATGGAATCGTGACTTTAAAATCAAATCATGGATTTGGAGAATCATGACAACCCTATTGGGAACACATCCGGATCAGCTGGAAGATGTAGCTGGGGAGAAGGCTGTCTCAAGTGTCTGAAAATGGATAGATCATTCACACGCCTCCAGTTTGCTCCCACCAAAATTCCAAAAGGCGTTTTTCATAGTTTAAATTGTATATTGTCTGTTCTAGTTTATTACAAAGATAACCAGCGTTAGAAACTAGCAGTCTCTTAAAGCTGTAAAGCTCAAACACCAGAAACGTTTGCTCTTCACTAATTCATGGTCCATGAAAATCAAAACGCATGATTTTATTTCACAAATGAATAGTCATCAAAATCTGTCTGTTTATTACAAAGTCACTTTTTTTTGAGATGCAGGGGTTTCATTTGACTGCTGCTTCTTGATATTAATACCAAATACTGTTATTATTCCAGTTATACTGCAGTCTACTGATAAAATAAATGGGATTCTGAATGTTGAGTTATTTTTCATACTTTTATATTCGTTTCTGTTTGATTGGAGATAATTGCCAAACCTGATCCTGTAGAACCTAATTTTCTAGTCTTGTGCACATGAAGATCCTCCAGCTCTCACTCTTCTCTAAGACAATATGAATGTGAAGCAGGGACATTCTGTCAAGCTCAGTTAATCACTTTATGTGGATTACTAATGAATTAGGAAATCCTCACCACACTGAATCTGTCTTGCAGGTTTAAATTACTTGTAGCTTCCCCGCAGAATGACTCGGATGCAACGCACGGAGCTAGTTTGCTTTCCCTTGTTAACAATGTTAGTCAATATGTGAGCTTGTCAAAGTTTTTTCTGCTCAGCAAGAGAAGATTAATACAAGCAGTGACTTCCAGCTCATACCTGACTTGTGAAGGATGTAGCTGTCAATAGCAACATTGTTAGCGTTCGGATTACAGTTTTTTTATGGCTTTCAATAGCTGCTTAACAGATACTGTTCAATGAAAGTGGATTAAATGAGCTAGGGCTGCAACAAATTTCGATTTCATTATAATTAATGTGATTATGTTTTTTTTTTAATTAATTGTTCAGTCGATGTCATGAACTTGTAAATAATGCTCAATAGATTTGACCGAGAGAGAAGGTGACGTGTTCAAAATGCTTGTTTTGTCCGACCAGATGTTCAAAACGCCAAAAGTATTAAATGAGAGAAAAACCACAAATCAACTAATTTGATTATCAACTAATTGGTGAACACCTAAACTTTTTGCAAGATCAACAGCTGTAAGATTGAAGGTCTACCCCAAGGGACAACTTCCGGGTCTGAAAAGTGAGGCTAATAACGCATTCTATCTAATTTCCAGCAGGGGGCGACTCCACTGGCTCCAAAAAGAAGTCTGTTTCTCTACCGTAGAAGTCTCTGAGAAAATGAACCTACTTCTCACTTGATTTATTACCTGAGTAAACATTTTCATAATGAGTTTATGGTCTCAATCGCTAGTTTCAAGTCTTCTTCAATACAGCATGATGTTCATTTAGTAAATGATGGTCCCATTTATTTTAAAACAGACGATAAAGCAGGGGATGCTTTAGGACCTGTCAATCAGAACAGAGGCTTAGCGATGCTAACCATGCTAACACTGTGGACGTTTAATTGGACCTCAAGTTGTTTTTGGCTGTTGTCCGTGTTTTCATCTTAAACGTTGACCCTCTCACTGTGTGTTGGGGTCGCCTAAAAATGTCTCGTTCAGCATTCGGTAACACCTTGTCAACCAAAGCTAGCTAGCGTTAGCTGGTAACTTGAGGGAAGGTTTGCTGATTTTCTGTACTGCCATACGTGCAGATGAATGGTGCCAGTACCTGGAGATGCACTTTTACTCGCCGGTAAATCTCCGCTGGATGACTCGCTTCAGAAGGGTTGAAAATCATTGACTTTCCCTTTTTAGCGTTTAGCTTAGCGCAGCGCCATTGAAACCATACACAACGCTGGCTTAATTGCCCTTTTCTCCCCAGCTCCACCCTTTTGTCCAAATATGTCACTTCTGTCTCCAAAATACCAAGATGGCGACAGCCAAAATGCGAAGTCATGGCTTCAAAACGGCCGTCCATAAACCGATGCATGACATCACAGATGCAAAGGCCATTATTTTTACAGTCTATTGTTTACCAATCATTTTTAAATGTTTACCTTCCCATAAAAGAAGTTTGTTTAAAAAAATGTAAAAAATAAAAACACAAATCACTAATTTCTTGTTATTTTCTAATGGTAGTTTCAGGTGGTATATGTAGTAGAACAATTCTTGGTAAACGGTCTTTAAAGTGATCCTCTGTTTACAGCATGTTTTCTCAACAGTTTTACATTTGAGTGGGTATATGGAAGCATTAGAGCATAGAAGTGCTGACCTGAAGTTAATGTAGCGTGCAGTGGCACACAGCTGAGCTGTAAACTGCCATTATATATACAGGTGAGAAGTTATTTAAAGGTTAATATCTGTCAAAAGTGGCTGACAGTGTAGATAAAGGCTGCTGGTAGATATCGACTGGGAGTATCGGTAACTTAATCTTCCCTCTCAGGTGAGAGGGGTGAGAGGGGAGTGGCCAAGGGCAGCCGTAACACAGATAGTCTGAGTCAGCAGGGGATGAATGGCTGCTTGTTTAACCTTTATTTTCTCAGAGAAGATTTGCTGAGCAGGCTTGTTAGTCCTCCAAGCCTCATGCCTGCAAACACAGTCCCAATACTTTGTTGGACGCTGGGCAGTAATTCACATCAGGATTAAGTGCCTGGTCTAAACGTGCCCACAAGGTTGATTAGGTTAAATCCCTAAAGAGACCTCATGGAAGTTTTTACCTGCAGAGGAATAGTTCATGGTGGTCCTGTATTGTTTGTATGAATTTAAAGGGTACCTTAATTTTTCCCTAAGTTGTTGTGTTTAAGTGACTGACAGGAACAACAATCTGACGATTGAAAAGACGAAACAAGCTACAATGTAACGTTAAACCTTCAGTCTGCGTCCACTAAAAGTTTTGTTTTTGCCGCTGACAGGCTCAGATTATTATTCTAAGTGTCTGACAACATTATGGAAAGGATCCCTACAGAGATAGACTTTTTTGTTAAAGAGTTAGATCATTTTTGTTTAACTTGAAACCCTGAAATCGCTATCACCAAACCCACCAGACTCTATCGTAAAACACACTTCATTCAAAGTCGACAGAAACGAGATGAAACTCTCAAAAGCCGTCTTGGTTCATCTTTCCACTGTTCCAACAATCAGCACTCTCGTTTGGTTGAAAAATGCCCTTAATTCACCCATTTACATGTGAACATATGCTGGCTCTATACATGCTAAAAGTATTGTTTATTTACATGGAGTCTGGTAGGTTTGGTGATGGTGATTTCGGGGCTGTTTCATGTTAAACAAAAAGGATCTTACTCTTTTTTTTAGATTATTCTTTTAGGCATTTTAGGCCTTTATTTGTATAGGTATATTGATTTCTGAAAACTTTTGTTAACCTGTTTTATAACATAACAGCCGCACGGCATAAAGCACCTGCAGAACTGAATACACAATCAGCAAAATTCTGTTTGGTCCACTGTGCTCCTCATCCAACTAAAGGAGGACATGGATTGGACTTTTCAATCAAACTATAGCTTGAGGGAAAGAGGAATAAACAATGTACAATTAAAAGGATTTGCATGCTATTGGTATTCCCTGACATTGTTAGCAGTGACCCTGAGCCTTAAGGAGCAACAACAATGTTTGCAGATACATAAATTAGACTTTCAGAACAAAAACAGCTGCTCGGTAAGGGTGTTTGTGTGTGTGAGCTGTGTGACACAGAATGGGACTGTTCCTCCTGTGGGGGGGGTCAGAGGTCATAAAATCACTAAACGGGGGATGCACCAAAGCCCATTGGTTTAGTTTGGAAATACAGAAGTGGGAACAACAACATTTATTCCATTGCTTTTCATTTTCATACTTTAAAAAATGAGGACAACACAAGAGACTCTCATAATGCTGTTTTAAAATACTTTATTTTTAATCGAGGGAACCTTTCAGTGCGGCCCTGCTTTGCATTTTGTTAATATCGACAGTTAAGTATTTAGTAAGTATAGCCGTTTATGTCTATCAGTGTTTCTCCCCGGATTATTCGGTAAATTGCTTTCTCAGAAAAGTGTAAAAGATGCCCATCAAAGATGCTCTTGTCGTCTTCTTTTGACTGGATACCTTGTAAATACTTCACTAATATTGTCGTGGCATAACCACAACCCTGGAGAAAGCTTGCTATTATAGCAACGTGTCATGGAAACCTAACAGGTTTGGTTTTTATTCGTGCATTTGAGGTTGCAGGAGCTACCCACTAACCCGCCAGGCTGGGGGGGGGGTTAACACTTTTGCATGGTACTGTATCGGTGTCACATTCTCATTAGGGGCTGAGCCCCCCTAAAGGTCTGATCCTAGAAGCGTCCCTGGGTGTCAAACACTCGGTTGGCAGTTCATTTGTAGACATTAAAATACATACAGCATAGTATCACAATATTTTCCGTGGCAATACTGTATCGATACACAGAGTATCGATCTGTTATTATATATGTGTTGGTCAGTTTGTCCGCGTGACAATCTCATTTTGCAGCAATAACATTGATGTGAGATGAACAAACAGAGAAATGTATCTTTTTAGATAAAAATAAATGTTGACAAACTTTCCTTTTAGGATCATTTTAAGGTAATAAATTGCAATATATCGCAGAATATTGTTTAAAATCGCAATCATATCCTATTGTGATGATATCGTATCATGAGGCCTCTGGTGATTCCCATCCCTAATACATACAGCATCTAGGGAGCAACTTGGGGTTAAGTACCTTGCTCAGGGACACTTTGACATGTGGCCAGAGGAGCCTGGCGTTGATCTGCCAACCTTGTGGTAATGAGGCGACTATTCTACCTCCGAGCAACAAGCCCCCCCCTGCTGCCAGTCTCCCAGTCAGTCAGTCTCTTACTCTCAGCTTTACTTCACTTTCTAAGCTCCGCGACGCAGCCACACTCACCCCAGCATGGCGGCCAAAAGAAACCAATCACTGGATTTTGCTGTGACATTATCAATTCAGAAGAATTAGCATATATAGAATACACTATAAACTACGGTGACCAGACGTCTCCGGTTTTGGTGAACTGTCCCCGGCTTGACCTGTCCCCGGCTGGAGATGTCCCCGGTTTTCACTGTGACTGACAGACCCGAAATTGGAATTAAAGAAAGAAAACATTGACCAAACGTATAGTCGCACACTCTACACGCGCAGGCTCAAGACAGCCAGAGCAAGCACTGCTCAGAGCTCCACTTACACATACAACAAAGATACAAGATCTACAAAGATAATCACAGATTCGAACTTCCGGGATCAATTACTCTACAGCAAAATGTTATTAAATCACAAACGACGCATCTTTCCTACCGTAGTAAGGTTAACAACGAGCTACAAACTCATTTTCATTAAAATGAGCTGTCCTCCAACCTGGAGAAATAACACTGGTCTCTACGAGCAGCCGGCGGTGAGACGAGTGCTTAGGGACCGTCTACAAACTACAACACAGACACAAAAATATAAATTTAAAAAAAATAAGCATATTCATAATTTTGGGGAATAGTTTTTGCCATAAAAAAAATTAATATATGTCATAATTACAAAGAGGCATGTCTCCAAAACCACTCCACACATAAACCCCTCCCTGCTGGTTGTCTAAATTTCAGAAAGGTACTGTCAGGGCACGCCCTCATACTCTGCTTCTGACTGGCTAGTAGTCCTTACCTAGGTACTGTCAGGACACGCCCTCATACTCTGCTTCTGACTGGCTAGTAGTCCTTACCTAGCTACTGTCAGGGCACGCCCTCATACTCTGCTTCTGACTGGCTAGTAGTCCTTACCTAGCTACTGTCAGGACACGCCCTCATACTCTGCTTCTGACTGGCTAGTAGTCCTTACCTAGCTACTGTCAGGACACGCCCTCATACTCTGCTTCTGACTGGCTAGTAGTCCTTACCTAGGTACTGTCAGGACACGCCCTCATACTCTGCTTCTGACTGGCTAGTAGTCCTTACCTAGGTACTGTCAGGACACGCCCTCATACTCTGCTTCTGACTGGCTAGTAGTCCTTACCTAGCTACTGTCAGGGCACGCCCTCATACTCTGCTTCTGACTGGCTAGTAGTCCTTACCTAGCTACCTAGGGTTCGTTTTAAACTAAAGAGGCAGGTGTGAAAGAAACCTTGGAACTCAAATAAATGATTCACATTGGCCCTAATCTTCTTCCGTACAAAACCGCGATGACGTGCGAGTTACTTCCCATCAGAGTTGTTTATAATAAATTGAGTTTATATAGCGCTTTTCACAAACTCAAAGTCGCTTTACAGGGTATAGATAATAAAGACAAACAAACAAACAAAACAAGATTCAGGCACAGATGAAAGGGGGGGGGCGTGGGGCTAGGGATAGGCAGTGGTGAAGAGATGGGTCTTGAGGCGAGACTGGAAGATGGTGAGGGACTCAGAGGTGCGGACCTCTTGGGGGAGGGAGGTCCAGAGCCTGGGAGCTGCCCTGGAGAATGCTCTGTCCCCAAAACTGCGGAGGTTGGACTTTTGGATGCAGAGGACACCAGCTGATCTGAGGGACCGTGAGGGTTGGTACGGGGAGAGGAGGTCAGTGAGGTATGAGGGGGCCAAATGGTGGAGGGCTTTGTAGGTGAGGACCAGGATTTTGTAGGTGATCCGGTGGGAGATAGGAAGCCAGTGGAGTTGTTTTAGGACTGGAGTGATGTGGAGCCAGGATTTGGAGCGGGTGATGAGTCGGGCGGCTGAGTTCTGGACCAGTTGGAGTCAGTTGATGTTGGTAGAGCTGATGCCGTTTAGAGGAGCAGATGGTTAGGGTGAAGCCACACAGGCCGGACTGTATTCATATACTGATATTTAATGTGTGTTGAACTGAAAACCAAAACTTGAACAGTCCGTCGTACTGTGATAACTCAGAGTTATCCCAAAGTTGATTTCAATCAACCTCATCCTCTTCCTCTGCAGCGTTTGAATCATAATGTGTGCTGTCTTGGCTGCAGGCTAGTTGGCTTTTATGCATGCAGTGCCTCATTATGGCAGGGCTGTTTCATGTGCTTAACATGACTAATGTATGTTGCATATGTGCCTCCTAAAAGGAAGAAATAATCTCCAACAAGAGATGAAGCCAGTTGCAGTGTCAACCGGTTCTCACTGTAAAATACCGACGCCTGCTGAAGAGTCCTTGAGCAAGACACAGACTTCACACCCGCTACTTCTACTGCAGAAACAAACAAAAAAAACACTGACACAAGATGACGTTACTTGTCTAATTTTGTTCTAATTTCTTTGCGTCGGGGCTTTTTCCTCCTCTCTTCTAAATTTGGATAATTTGTTCCAATTAGAAGCGAAGCGATGAGCAAATTAAATAAAAACACGATAAAGCTTCAGGGAGCTTCTCATCCAAATACCTAGTCGAAGGGAATTACTAGAGAAGCCTTGTCATTGTGTGGATGTTATACACACACACACACACACACACACACACACACACACACACAGAGGGACAAAAACACACTCAAACTGCTAGTTTCTTGGAGATGAAGACTCTTTCTTTCCTGTCTTTTTCTCTGCAGTTTGGATTGAAGAGGACTCACAACATGTCAGAGTGATGAAACTGAATGATGAAACTAAGTTTCAGCAGGTCTTATTCATCTTTGAGCCTTATTAAGATGTGTGAAAGGAGTTCCTGAGGACTCCTCAGCAACACAATCAGTTACTTCTTCAGCACCGCATGTATTCTGGGAAGTTTAATTGGTAAAAGTATTGAGGTGTACTTTCTAAAGATAGTACACAGGAGGTTTTGGGTACCGTTTAACCATGTGTCAGCTAATTTAAATAGCTCATATTACTGTATTGTGTCAACAGTTAACTTCATTTAATATTATATGTGGCGTTTTCTTTTGCAAATGTTCCACCAAAACAAGTTCCTTCCTGAGACTATTTAGCAGAGGCACCGTCACTCCGTCCGGAGCTTAGCCCCGCCCACGACGATTGGGATTGGTTTAAAGAAATGCAAACAACCCAGAATGTTTTTCTCCTATCCCAGAATGCATTTGTGGTGTAGCCAGACCTTACTACTGGATATGGGTTTGGGTTTTTTTCCGATACCGGTGCTAAAACAATACTTTTATAACGATCCCTGAACAGGACTGAATTGATATTTTAAGGACAAATCCGGCGCAAAATGAACGTAGGGGTCAATAACATATGTGTACCGAGTTGACCTTTCTCTGGGTTAGCGTTATAAGCTAATTAGCGGTTTGCGCTAAAACTGGTCACATTCGATTAGCATGAAAACATATCCCAGAGAACGGTCGACTCGGTACACATGTGTTATTGACCCCTAGGTTCATTTTGCGCCGGACTTGTCCTTTAAAAAAAAAAAAAGAGGAGCACAAAACGACAGTCGGCAACATTAAAAACCGGCTTGTTTGTTTCAAAGGCCATATGGTCAAAATGAAATGATTTATTAATAATGTAATAACAATAACTTACATTATGACAATGAGTTATTACACCAATATGACAAAAACAACCACTAGATGGGAAAAGGGTATATTACAACAACTTTGAATGCACCACGAGGCTACCAGTTTCAAGTAAACGCACCATTGTCCCGTCTGTGTTGTTTTTCCGATGACGGCAGCTGCTGACTGTTGGACGTCCCGTTGTTGGAATCCTCTACTTCAATGGTTCTCAAGCTTTTTTGAATAATGTTCCCCCTTTGAACAGTTTTTTTAAGCCATGTACCCCCTAACCAGCGCAAATACTTTTTGGTAGAAAAATAAAGTCTCTATAAAGAGGAAGAATACATGTCAGCGATAGATTTACTAAACAACAGCCTTGGACCTGGAGAACATTTAGATGGTGATGGAAAAAGGAGAAAAAACCTTGGAAAAACACAGTAGAAAGACGGAAGGCAACACTAGGAAAACAAAAGAGAAACAAAATTCAAAAAGCGACAAACTTCAAAAACAGAGACAAAAACGTAGAAAAAAGCAGAAAAAAAAGCCAGCAGAAGTAACTACAGCCTTGGAACTGAAAAACATTTTGCAAAAAATCTTACGTACCCCCTACAGTCCTCCAGAGTACCCCTAGGGGGACACGTACCCCCTGCAGTCCTCCAAAGTACCCCTAGGGGGACACGTACCCCCTGCAGTCCTCCAGAGTACCCCTAGGGGGACACGTACCCCCTGCAGTCCTCCAAAGTACCCCTAGGGGGACACGTACCCCCTGCAGTCCTCCAGAGTACCCCTAGAGGGACACGTACCCCCTGCAGTCCTCCAAAGTACCCGTAGGGGGACACGTACCCCCATTGGAGAAACACTGCTCTCCAGTGAAACACAGTCACACTTTACACCGTTTAGCGTTAGCTGTCAGCATTTTAACCGTGTTTAATCCAGCTACTAGCTAACGGTAGGCTAACGTTAGCTGCTTCCAGGTCTAGTGTTAACTAGCGTCATATGCAGCGATGTTTCTGTTGCCTCTAATGCATCCGAGGGCAGCGTAGACATTTAAGTGGCACCGTATTGAGGCACCAAAATCCGCGTAGCTATTTGGTCCGCTAGATACCGGCCGTTTAAGCACCAGTGCCTGAACTTGCGTGTCGGCCGAAACCGCTAACCAATCCGATACGAGTGTGTTAAAAAATACATATATTTTATTAAGTTTTAACAGCTGTATACTGCTATCCATGTATAGATGTGATATGATTTCTATCTTTGTTGTTAAACTCTTTGTGAAACATGAAGAAACACAAACAATGAACGCCGTGTGACAGAAGTCATAACGGTAAAAGAACATAAATAAACTACTGTAAAGTAGATTTTCTTTGGGGCTAAATTACATGTTATTGGATCGGTGCATAAACTCCAGTACCTCCCGATACCAGCATGTTAGGCGGCATCGGAGGCTTTTCCGATACTGGTATCGCTATGGGAACATCTCTAGTTTCGGTACCCAACCCTATCGATCTGGCAATGTGAGACTAGTCTTTGTACACAAGTCAAGTCAAGTCAATTTATTTATAGAGCACATTTAAAACCTACCTAGGCTGAACAAAGTGCTGTACAGAGTTATATTATGTTATAAAAACAAAGGAAGACAATACAAATATAGACACAATGAACATCATACAAACAACACATTTCTATACAAATGTCCCTAAACTAAATCATACGCCAAAGAATACAAATGTGTTTTAAGACGACACTTAAAGATCTCGGCAGTAGAGGAGGACCTAATATGAATGGGAGGTTTGTTCCAGAAGTTACACAAGATCAGAGTCCACACAGTGTTGTCTGCAATCATCTTGTTTTCTGGATTATCGGCAGCGTCTTGTTTACCTGCAGTGCACCATCTGTGTGTTTAGACCCTCGCTGAGCCCGTCACAGCCCACCGGGCTGGACAGGCTGTCGGCGGTGGGCCGGGGCTGATTGACACAAATACCCACTGAGCTGCTGCAGGGAGACGACCCGCAGCCAGTCAGCAGAAAGTCAATCAGAGCGTAGCTTCGCCGTCAATCAGTTCTTAATTTACCCTCGAGAGAGATCATTGAAGCGGCGACCCTCATTTTCAACGACATCGAGCCAAATCACAAGGAAAACAAAAACGCCACGTTGTCTGGTTTAGATATGAGGGTGGAAAACCTTCCTATGGGTCCTATATTTCCTGCCATCGCTAGGGAGGCTAATTTATGAAACGTCGGGGGATACTGTTGCGGCTGTAATCAGTCCAACAATGTGTTGCCGCGAGGGACTAAACACTGAGAGATGCATGAACACACTGTGACACGCTCGAGACTGTATTGCAATGATTTATTCCTCCACACGTAAAATACAACTAGTACTGCAGTTACCAAATGTAAAGTTACCTTGTGAGTAGAAATAAGTGCGTTAGTGCGGCGGCTGGGAAAGTGTTCTCCCAGGCTCCCCCCCTCTCTGTCAAAGCCCAAAACCCAGGTGAACAGGGGAAGCAAACAAATATGTTATCACTTCCCCTCAAACCGCGATGAACACGCCCACCACCTGCAATATACTGTAAGTGCACAATATAATAATCAATAACTAATATAAATGAGACCATAAACAACATACAATATGTGGCTCCTACAGATACTAACTCAATTATTTACAATATTACAGACCATTTGGACCTGAACAAAGCAACATGACATCATGACTTCGTGTAAACATACACAGCACTTTCCTAAAGCCACGTGGCGTGTTATCTGTACGCATTTTGAGCTGTCCGCCTGTATGTCTACGCTGTATACAGCGGACGGCAGTCTGGAACGTCACAGCGTAGCCACGTGGCGTGTTATCGCGAGGCTACGTGTTATCGCAACGCAACGGTTGGGTTTAGGAAAAGAAGAACAGGGTTGGGTTTAAGAAAAGAAGAACAGGGTTGGGTTTAAGAAAAGAAGAACAGGGTTGGGTTTAAGAAAAGAAGAACAGGGTTGGGTTTAAGAAAAGAAGAACAGGGTTGGGTTTAAGAAAAGAAGAACAGGGTTGGGTTTAAGAAAAGAAGAACAGGGTTGGGTTTAAGAAAAGAAGAACAGGGTTGGGTTTAAGAAAAGAACAAACGTGGAAAGGAAACGTGACGCGATCCCCGGTCTCCTGGTTGAAAGTCCTGTGTTTGACCCATCCTCCCCTCCCGACCAACCTCCCTACGCAGCTCTTTGCCGTTTCATACTACTCGCTCAACGCTGCTAAAAGCAGTTTTGTGTGTGAATCCTAATGAGTGTATGTGTATGAACTGTCACATGATGGCTCTCCCGGCGGCCCAGTAAAGCAGAGGAAGTTGGTCTCAGAGGTAAGTGTGTGAGGAGGATTGGACATGAGCTTGTATTGCTCTAAACTGATGTCTGAGTGGTTTAAAAGCTTGATTTGTTTGCAGATCCATAAGAAGAAGCAGACTCAAGGCTGTAAAGTGGCTTTGATTTGGTTTAGAAGAAACCTTTAAGGTCTTAAATAAACCTTAACAAGTCTTTCAGGTGTTACTAATGTATAATCTATAATTAGTTACAACTGTGCATACATTGGAGTATAATCCAATGGTTGTTTTGATCCCAACAGATTAAAAACAGTTAAAAAACATAATTTATGTCATCATATGTCTGCATATATATCCACCTGTAAATGAAGAGAAGTTATTTACATAAATATGATCTGAAAAAGTAAACAAAACACAGTAGGATACTTTGGATTCTTTTCTGTTTAATTCACTTTGAAGATTCTCCCCCACGTGTGTGAAAAACATTCCCAGCCACTTTTTCAGCCTTTCGACTCGGTGAAGGAGCCTATTGGTATTCCGGCGGCGTCCCGGACTGAGGCAGCAGCGCCTGCAGCCGGTCGGCAGGGCAGCGGCCGCTCTTCAGATCAAATCTGAGCCAAATCTCCGGCCTCCTCCGCAGGTCATCCCTCTGGCCCGCAGCACAATGGAGCCTAGCTTTGAGAGCAAAAAGAAAAAGACTTTCAAAGTTCACGTCAAGCTTTTGAAGATAGGAGGAAAGCATTAGGATGTGGTTTTCCTGTGATACCTTAAACTTTAAACTTCATCTCATGTTTATCCTCCACCTCTATCTTGAGTTTATCTTTATTCTTTTTTTTATTAAGTTTTACAGGTGCATACGGTTGGCATTACAAATGGATCTTAAGGTCCTATCTCACACCCAGCACAGCACAGCCCAAAGCCCGACCCAAGTGTCTTTGCTAGTTTAAGACCGACCCAGTTGTCAGTTTCCCATCCAGTGCCCACGTCGTTTAAATAGAAAATGCACCTGCGCCCATCTGAGGCCCATGGGTGTGCTGGTCTTACAGGGAGGTGTGTTCAGGTGCATTCTGGGTGTGCTGGTCTTACAGGGAGGTGTGTTCAGGTGCATTCTGGGTGTGCTGGTCTTACAGGGAGGTGTGTTCAGGTGCATTCTGGGCGTGCTGGTCTTACAGGGAGGTGTGTTCAGGTGCATTCTGGGTGTGCTGGTCTTACAGGGAGGTGTGTTCAGGTGCATTCTGGGTGTGCTGGTCTTACAGGGAGGTGTGTTCAGGTGCATTCTGGGTGTGCTGGTCTTACAGGGAGGTGTGTTCAGGTGCATTCTGGGTGTGCTGGTCTTACAGGGAGGTGTGTTCAGGTGCATTCTGGGCGTGCTGGTCTTACAGGGAGGTGTGTTCAGGTGCATTCTGGGCGTGCTGGTCTTACAGGGAGGTGTGTTCAGGTGCATTCTGGGCGTGCTGGTCTTACAGGGAGGTGTGTTCAGGTGCATTCTGGGCGTGCTGGTCTTACAGGGAGGTGTGTTCAGGTGCATTCTGGGAGGATTGCTATCTTGAGGCAGCGGGAAGTGATGGCACCATTGACCAACAAAAACCTGGTCTAAAGTCAATAACGCAGCATTTCATTGTTATCTTAACAGAGCATTAGTAAAATGCTCCTAGGCTCGTGCACAGCACGTGCACACTATGCTTGTTACACACACAGGGACGCACAGCAGCACACACACATGCAGAAGATTACAAATACAAATATTATGGTGCAAATCCTCCATCATAACAGCAATGCTCCAAGGTCCAAACGCGCCTGGCTTTTAAAGGGAATGGGAGATGATCTCTGATTGGTTTATTGCACGTTACGCCCAAAACACACCTCTGATTAATGAAGATACTAAGTCCAACCCTTTTGAACCATGCGCCCGGCACACGGACCCTTTTTTTTGCCATCAAACTAGCAAAAGTGGATTCGTACACGCCCTAAACACACCTGCACCAGGCCCTTCACGCCGTGACCTCAGATCGTTAAAATAGGTGATACCCTTAGAGTGATACATACAAACCAAGTCCCTTTCAGATGGAAACTAAGACCAAATGAACATGACACATAAGACACTGCATATAGTAAGAAACTGAAAGCGGGTCAAAAGCGTGAGTCAATTCTGAAAGAGCACCTATGTACAGTATATATCAAAAAAGAATTACCATAGGCACGATAGTACAAACTACTGTAAATTGAAAAGATAAAAAAGACACTACAGCACCAGTCAGTAATAGAACAGAAGGGGAAAAAGTCCCAGCAGCTGCTGCTACTCGTCAATTTGTCAAACAAAATCCGGACAAAAGCACTTGGTGACGGGTCAGTCTGGGATGAGTTTATTGGAGATCTGAGTCGTCCTCTGGGGACCACACAGTCCGTTAGTTTAAGATATTTTTGGGGGGTTTTTTGCCTTCAATTGATAGGATATAAGCTGTAATATAGGAAAGGTAAGAAGAGAAGAGGGGAGACGACCAGCAGCAAAGGGCCGCGGGCTGGAAACAAACCTGGGCCGCTGCGATAAGGACTGAGCCTTGGTACATGGGGCGCAGGCTCTACCTGGTTATAACTTTAGACCCATTGTACTGTTTGTGCTCATATTCTCACGACATATGAAGTTCTTTTTAAGGATTCATGGAATTGCAAACCAAAGTTCTCCTGTTTTTACACTAACATATATTGCAGACACATTTATTATTTATACTCGCTGAAGTATTGTGTGCAGGAGTGATTCTGCAAGATTTTTGCAGCAGTGCACCACACCATTGTCAGACAAACAAAGTCAACATTGGACAATTGTGCAAAACCCCAGACTACCTGTAACTATGCAGGCTGTGTTAATTAACCAGTCGTACATACAGCTACGTTAGAAAAGCACTTTAATGTGTATGTATTCCACGTTTTTATTGCTGTCAGCAGCACACTGACTGCTGCTGTATAAGAACCAAACCAGAGTGGTGATTGTTGGAACAGTGGAAAGATGAACCAAGACGGCTTTTGATAGATTTATTTTGTTTCTTTCAACTTTGAATGAAGTGTGTTTTACGATGATAAAATTACTGATTATTTACATGGAGTCTGGTGGGTTTGGTGAATGCTTATTTAGGGCTGTTTTATGTTAAACAAAAAGGATCTTACTCTTTAAGAAAAAGGTCTATCTTTGTTGGGATCCTTTCCATAATGTTGTCAGACATTAGCATAATAATCTGAGCCTGTCAGTGGCAAAAACAGCTCTTTTAGTGGACGCTAACTGACTGACTGTCCGGTGTGCAAATGTCCATTCATTTGCAGCTTGTTTCTCCGCTGCTGACTGCAGTGGTCACGCTCAATACTGGACCAATTTCAAAAGTTGTTGTCACTCAAGGTACAGGTCCATATACACATTGTTTTCGTGGAAGGGATTGCCCCGCTTCCCAGTACTGCATGCTAGTGGGCTTCTCTTCACTGACCACTGACGAGCAAAGAAAACAGGCTCCATCCTCCTACAGATTGTCCAGCACCTCTTTAATCCAACGGTTATCCGCGACGGCTGCAGCTGATTGGACGAACGCGTCACGTGAGTCTGTCTGCTCCCAGATTTCAAAACAGACCATAATGGCGGCTCGTTTGGAATACAATCTCTTATTTTACACAAATGGTTCACCAAAACGTGTTTCTGAAAACAAGCCGCGCTCCTCCAAAGTCCCCACCACGCTACCATAATGCATTGCACGGCTGCTTCCACAGAAATGAATGGGAAGCGCGGAAATGACGCGGACACTGGACACAAAAACATGGGTTGAAAAAAAAGGTGGTTACCCTTTAACATCAAACATGGCTCTGCAGCGAGGGATCAGTGACGAGTCGATACGGTGGAAGTTGACTTTTTTAAAATCACTTTGTGTGCCTTTAGAGTGACTTTGTCCCCGGTGAGTCCTGTCAGCGTCAGAGCCCGACTCCCAGCAGCACTTTGCCCGTGTTGTTGCCTTGTCTCCGCACTTATCCCACCAACACAAATCCTTCTTTGTACTCTGTAATTAAAGTGATTCTCATTCAGAAACCACCCCGCCCCCATCCATCTCCTACAATTATTTTTGAAGCCTATTTTAAGTGCAGGGGTTATTAATCATGTCATGGTTGAAGTACCCCTGGGTCTCTATAAGCATGCTGGGAGATATTTCCTTTCATAAGCACAAGGCTGCCGTTCAAATCGAGTCATCTCAGAGCTTGCTTCACACAAAGTTAACCATCTGGCTTTTGTTGTCTTGGCTGATGGAAGATCACAATCTTCACTGTTGTAACACATTTGCATGGAAATTTATGCCACTGAGAAAATCAGCATATCAAAAAAACGTCGTTGGTGTTGAATTTGTTCGGGGAATGTTTCCACTGTACCTCTGTACTTTTTCATCTCCGGCATCATTCTGTCATCTCTACAATCCATCTACTGTTGCTCCTTTTCATGAAGAGAGAGAGAGAGAAATGATTCCTTCTAAACTTTCTGCTGTTATTTGCAGCGTGCGGGCAGCAAATCACTGGTTCAAACTTTCAGACCATCTGGGAAAAAATGTGGAGAAGTGACTGAATAATGTCTCCTTCTCGTCATCCAGGACATTTTCTTAATGTCTCTAGTGGCAAATGAGTTCTCCCCCAATCAGCTTTCTATTCTAGTGACAAACTGGGCCCGGTTGTAGGCAGGGGGCACGGGGGGGCATGCCCTCCCGAATGCACCACCTGCCCCACTAATGCCAGTATCCTCCCTATTTTATTTTGTCCTCGTCGGTTCAACCAATCATAAAAATGTCACATGGAAATAATTTGTTTTACTAATAGGCTTATATAAAACATGGAGACACAACGAGTGGAGTGGTGACACTTTTCAAATCCGTAGCTTTTCCCTAAAGCGGAATTTTTGGCCAGACCGTGGCTGGAGTACACACTCCATCTACAAAGCAACAGTAGTTTCATGTTTCTGTTAAAATAACAATGAAATGCTGCGTTATTGACTTTAGACCAGGTTTTTGTTGGTCAATGGTGAGATCACTTGCCGCTGCCTCAAGATAGCAATACTCCCAGAATGCACCTGAACACACCTCCCTGTAAGACCAGCACGCCCGTGGGCGCACAGATGGGCGCAGGTGCATTTGCTATTTAAACGACCAGGGCGCTGGACGGGGAATTGCTAACCACTGCCAACCGTCGTCGGAGAGCCAGATCATTGAGCGCTCTGGGTATTAATCAGACATCGTGACACCAAACTTCACGTGAAAGGGCAGCGGGGTTAAAAGGAGCTTAATCCATACAGTATCTGCCCGGCTTTACAAACTGCCTAGTCTTGCTTTTCCAGACCTTCCTCCACAGCGCTGCGGAGGAAGGTCTGGTTAGTCCACACAGCATTCCTGGATGGGAGAGAAATGTGCTCTGGTTTATTGGCATTTCTTTAAACCAATCACAGCGACGACGCCTCTGCAAAATAGCCTCGGGAAGGAACTTGTTTTGGTGGAACATGTGGACGTTCAAAAGTAGTTTTAGTCGTGCAACAGAAACCTCAGATTGGACAGATAGTCTAGCTAGCTGTCTGGATTTACCCTGCAGAGATCTGAGGAGCAGTTAACCATAGTCCTCACAAATCCACCAGAGGTTAGAACGCCAACACAAAGACAGAGGAAGGGGACGGACATCTGGACGAAATGAGTGAAATCCGGCAGAAAAATACACTTTGTTTTTTTTTTTATGACGAGATGTATAATAATAATAATAATAAACTTTAGTTGTATATTAACTCAGTGAACCTACAGATAGAAAGAAAACTAACTACTAGCTAAAAGTTTTTAGAAGGGCTTGGGAAAACAGCATTTCGACGCATTTTATATGTACCTTGACCAAATTACGAATATTTTTGATTTGAATACATTAAGAACACAACAAGAGATTCTTAGGTTGCTTTCACACCTGCTTCGTTTGGTCCGTTTAAAACGAACGCTGGAGCGTTTTGGTCAGATAGTCCAGTACTTTTGGGCTGGTGTGAGAGCTCATCCGAAACTCTGGTGCGGATCAAACAAACAAACTCTGGTCCGCTTGAAATCGGGGGTCTCGGTTCTCTTCCAGGTGAACTACAGTTCGGTTCACTTCAGGTGAGAACGCGATCTGACCCAAATACAGGAAGTGAACCAAAAACAGAGCATTCACTAGCCTGCAGTTTCAGCCTTGCACACAATTTACAGACTTCTATATGATTTTAGAGATGATAACGTTCAGATCCATAAGCTGTTCTGACCCAACATCGTTGGTGGTCTGTGTGACATAATCAGTCTGTGTGACATCTTCATCTCTCTCTTTCACTCGCTGTCTGTCAGCTGCTCATTGTTCGCCTTCTTCTAAAATATTAGAAACACTAAAGCAGAACCAGGAAGCCCAAGACGTTATAAATGTGGTGTTGCTCCATTATTTGTGTCGGCGAGTTTCGGATATTCTGTCCAATAGACAAGCGACCGTCTCGACCGTGTGACGTGTGTTTACAGTGTTTGGTGCGTTTGAGTGCAGTATGAACGCAAACCCAACCAAATGAAAAATGCAACAATCCTGCAACTTCATCCCCGAATCGCACCGAGTCCACTGAACTATAGGTGTGAAAGCGCCCTTAAATAAAGGTTATGATGATGAGAACACTACTGAGAAGCAACAGAATTATATAAAAACCTTTTAAAAAAAAAAGTCTTTACTTTAACTTACCTGCAGACATAATAGCAATAGGAACACAACTCATTTCTAACATGCATGACTTCATTTGCATATAATGCTGCTTTCATCTGTTCTGGAGACAGCAGTGATTATCTTTAAAAAGATAATAACTTGAATGTGTTTCCACGACGGCATTACTGTCGACACGAGCAGAGTGCCGCCGCTCGCTGGTCTAGAAAATGAGAAAAGAAAACATGAAGGCGTATTTTTTGTTTCATCCTGAAAATCAAAAGAATTTAATAAAGTCTGAAGTACAAAATCCAAAGAGATGAAGTTTGTTTTGTGATCAGTTTGATCTCAGTCAGTTTTCTTTCTAATGTATCTGTTGTACTCTGTGTCCCCTCTGAACTGAAATTACATCCTCCTGATTTATGCATCAAAAGCCTTTTTTTATTATTTTTCCTTTTTGTCCTCTCTGATCTGTAAAATGGGATATAAAAATGAAACCTCTCCTGCAGGAACACTGTGCTTCTTTGTCTCTATGTAACCGTATCGATCGGGAAGTGGAGAACCAAACGCACTCCATGTCCATGACATCGTGTTTGTGGAATGAAACCTCCCCCTGGTGTGTTGCTCTGTGTCTCTCTCTGGCACGTGTCAAACTCGAGGCCCGTAGGCCGAACCCGGCCCCTCCCACATTTTGATCCAGCCCGCATATCAAATTACGGTTCACACAAAATTTTGGCCCGCCTAGTTGTGCACCAATAGCCTGGTCCTACCAGACTCTGGTACACTAGCCTGGTCCTACCAGACTCTGGTCCAATAGCCTGGTCCTACCAGACTCTGGTACACTAGCCTGGTCCTACCAGACTCTGGTACACTAGCCTGGTCCTACCAGACTCTGGTACACTAGCCTGGTCCTACCAGACTCTGGTACACTAGCCTGGTCCTACCAGACTCTGGTACATTAGCCTGGTCCTACCAGACTCTGGTCCATTAGCCTGGTCCTACCAGACTCTGGTCCACTAGCCTGGTCCTACCAGACTCTGGTCCACTAGCCTGGTCCTACCAGACTCTGGTCCACTAGCCTGGTCCTACCAGACTCTGGTCCATTTCATTTGTCCAGAGAGTCTGGCCACTCTCCATTGACAAGTGTTAACTTCCTTGAAGGCGGGACTCTGTTGAAGTTTAAAACTATTGGATCTGCCCAGAGCCTCTCTGGATCTGCCAGAACCAATCGCTAACGTTTGGTCGTGACATCGGCTTAGCATCGCTAGCGTTAGCCTTAGCCAACTCCTTCACCACTAACGGAGCGAGATGGAAAATCAAACTGTTCCTGAACCCCGTGGGGAGGAGGGCCACAACATCATGGCCACCAACAAAACTCAGCAAACATTGTTCTTGCTCTGGGCTTTAACTTCTGGATATTCGGCAGCGTTGCCACAACGGACCGAATGGCTTCGCTCGCATCTTTCTCCGCCGCCATTAAGGAACTACAACTCAAACTAGCGCACGACCTCAACGTCATCGTTCTCAGCCACTCCCTCTGTTTGCTGATTGGATTGGTAAAGACGGTGTACTGAAGGAAAATGAAAATTGAGCAGAAGTACGTAGGAGGGCGGAGCCAGGCTAATGCAGCAAACCAAAAAGTAGGTAAACTGTTTTACCAACTGCAATTACGCGACACTCTAAATTTGGCAGATTCGCTGACTTTGAGTCTCAGAAATTCCCCCAGAAGCAGGGAGTTTTCTAGCCTGGTTGACACCAGACCTTTCTCAGTCGTAACTGAGAGTGGTTCTGGGCAAGCTTCATTCACAACCCATTTCCAAAGGGGCGTCACCAACGGACGCCACTCAAATGCATCTGGGCGCAATTGGATAGTCCTTCAACCAATCAGACCAACGATCCGGGTGACGTAGCAGCGACAGCGGCATCAACGGGCTGCTGCGCTTCGGTGGCCGTCATGTTGAATGTAAACAAGAAGCTGCTCTCCGTCGCTGCGCTGTCGTCATCATGTAAAGGCCGCCTCAACTGTTGTGATTGGTGCCTCGATTTGGAAAAATTAGAAATGGGCTCTTGGCCAGACTGACTTCCAGAGCAAATCTCAAATTTGCTGGAATTTCGTCAGGGTTTTCCCAGGCTAGGAGTTTTCATCCTCTGGCTGTGAAACAGGTTGCTGTGAGTCGGCTGTGTGGTAGCCTGCTTTTAGAAACATAATCATTGTTTTGCTTGATTTGCTAAACTCTATGATGACTAAAGAACTTTTCTTTTAGGGCTTTATGTCGACCAAACTGTAATGAGAACACTATATAAGACATGCAATAATACAGTCAAAGATATTTGACTTTCTTTTTAATCAAAGCTTGTCAATAAAGTAAACATGTGTGGCCCTTGATGTGATTCTTATTTTCCAGTGTGTCCCTAAGTGAAGTTTGACACCCCGGCTCTACGGCCTCCCTGTGATGTCTTCTTCGTCGATGTGATGACAGATTTGATTTGAAGCCGAGGTTTTGACACTGACGGGCCAGGCTCGCCCGCCCTGCAGACGGATCGCGCCTCAGCATCAGACCTCCGTCAGTGGGAGGCTCGGGGCTGGCAGCCGACGTGCACTGATGGCCGGAGAGGGGATCGTGACGCAAATCACAACACGTGGGCAGCGTGTGGCGGCTCTTTTTACAGCTTTACAAGCAGAAAGACTTCAAGGATGACGTCTAACTGGTTGGTTTGACTTAGGGTTAGAATGGTTATGGAGCAGGGTTTATTTTTTAATAAGTGTCAACTGGTAACGATATTACTTGCAAAAAAATAAACTGTTTTCAGTATTCCGCTTAAATACAACAAACTGCTTGTTGAATTTAACCCTCTGAGGTCTATGGGCATTTTTACACATCTTCTTAAATTTACCTTAATAGGGTATTTGCATATAACTGATCCCAGTGTGTTTCATATCAAAATTTTCAGAACAAACTCAGCGGTACATCATGTACCCATGATTTTTGATGGACAGGAAGGGGATGAAAAACTCTCCTCTGGAAAGTTACAAAAGCTGTCAGACAGAATTGTGATAGAACTCACTTGTTCATCTTCACAGCAGCAGATTTATAGTGAAAACCTGACTGCTTTCGTTTCAAAGAACCAACAGTAAGAAGAACATTCACAGAAACAGGACTCGCTCGAGTTACGGAAAGTCACATAGAAGTCATGGAAACCGTCCGTGCTGCTGTGGGGGATCAGCTGCTGTCTCGGCCCAGCTGAAGAGTCCTTGAGGAAAGATGCTGAATTCCCAGCAGCTCCTGGGAACGCTGCTGAGCGGCCAACAGTGACCTCTGACCGTACGGACATGAATGGAGTGCACAGCTGGGCCATTATCGGCAGGGTTGGATGTAAGCGGACATGTCAGCTGCTTCGCTCGCTGGCTGATCGCCTCCTTTATCAGCGGGAATGTTGGAAGGTCGGCTCTCTGAAGAGGAGCCGTCATTGATTAGTGACGATGTCAGCCTGGAGCTCAGACATGCACGCTTGTCATGGGACGCTTCAAAGAGGAAGGGTTTAAATCATAAAGTCAGCCCTAGTCTTCATCACCAGCTGCTGACAAGAGAGCAAGGCGGTGGCCTATAGATGGACCGGTTGGAGCCGCTTGTACAGCAAATTAATCGTAATTGATTAATCATCTAATGCTCCAATTTGACAGGATTTACATCTTAAAACATGGTTAAAAGTAGGGCTGCACAAATTTGTTATTTTTTTTAACTAATTTATTCAGATTTGTACCTTTAATTTATCGCCCGTCTGTCCACACTAGAGGATGGACACCCGAACCGAGCTCAGCGGGACCCAGCAGGACCCGGCGGTACCTGACAGGCCGGGCCGGGTTCAGACAGATATTTGGAAATGATGTTCAGGTTCGGGTCGGGCTTGGTCACATCAACACGATAACGCATTGAACATTTTACCTTTAAAAAAGCTTATTATGTAGGTGCGCGCCTGTGTTAACGTGCGCTTGTTGCCCCGTGTGCTCATCTGTTGACATTTCCGAATGCCTTCCTACAAACATAATGTGTCGTTAGTATGAGAAAAAAATGAGATTTTAACTGTGTCGGTCTCGGGCTGGGCTCGGTTACTGCTCTGTCGGACGTGGGCCGGGCTCGGACAGAAAAATGCAGCCCGATCCGCACTCTAGTCCACACAAACAAAACAACAAAGTTCACAAAAACAACCCCAGAAGCTGTGTCACGCCAACGTCGTCAGACAAGAGCCTCCACAGGGGGGGCGCCGAGGATGTTAATGGGAGGCAATGATAGTTTAAGTCAAAAATCGCGCTAATCACTAATTTAGTCAGATCTATAACTTTTTAATGTGTCACGTGTGTGTACGGGGTTCAGTCCATTTTCCATTTACACTTCACACAAACAAAACAGGCTGAAACAAGTTCACAGAGACGACCGAAGGCAGGTGCTCCGTCACCTTCGCTGTAGTGTGAACGTCGCAGATCTCGCACAGAGATGGGGATAAAGGATGATCCATCGGGGAGCACTGTCTCTGTTCAGTGTATTAATGCAGTACGGACAGGATACATGCATGAAGGAGGTGTTTTATTATACGTCTGCTACGTTCTCATTCTCCAGATACACTCGGCCGCTCTCTGGAGAGCTGTTGTTATCCATCAGCTGGCATAAGAAAGGCCCAGAAAAGGCTGCGTCACTCCGTTTCTTTTCTGCTTCTTCACACCCTCAGCCATTTTATTTGCAGCACCTGTCAAAGTAACCAAACATTCCTCACAATGACACTGCACTTCTATTCATTTTTTCATATCAAACGTACAGACATGTAACACAAAGAGAGGAAATGTGGCTTGTGTTATCATGCCCTGACATGTGATTGTTCAGTGTGAGCAGTGAGAGCAGTGACTCCTCTCCTGATTCGTTTCTTGCTCTCTGCTGCCCTCCACTGTGACAGGGACTCATATTTGAACAAATCTGGTGGGAAATAAACGGTAAGATGCTGCTAAATCTTCCCCAAGTCTGATGAGTCGTTTCTGTGTGTCTGAGACAGGTGTGGTGAGCATAGGAGTAGATTTTGGAGTTGGATGCAGAGGACATGTCTCACTGACAACATCCTGAAACACGTGTGATGTTTCAAATATGCAGAATGTTTTGAACATATAATACTACCATAAAATGATGCAGAAAGGCACAAATTGTTGCATTCACCAAAATGCAGGAAATGACCCACCGAGCCCCCTGGTTATAATGTGTACAACCTACGCCCTTGCTGGTGAGAGTTGTGAGGCAGTTTCCTGGCCTGTTTAGATGATTAATACCGGCCCCCGAACACAGCCACTTCAATACATGTAGCCAATTTATTTGATTGACTCTGTTGTTGTTCAGTGTTTTGTCATTTATGAATGGGACTTTGGCAGGATTCAGGATTTCTATTCTCTGTGGATATTCTGTTAGTTGTTTGTGCAAAAGATTAGGACATCAATCGGTTAATTAGTGGACAATAAAGTGGTGATGATAACCACATGAAGATTACTGACACCTGGCTGCGGTGTCATCTGATAAATACTACAGCAAACATAGATATGGATTGTTTTTAGCTGCTTGCACAATCAACCAGGGGTGTCAAACTCATTTTACTTCATGGGCCACAGACCCCTAATTTGATCTCAAGTGGACCAGACCAGTAAACTACTCCAGAAAGATCAGAAACTATCTGCCACAGAGTTTCTTGTCAGCTTGATGTTGGCAAACGCGTCTTCTGTTACGAAAGCGCTCTAAGGCCGTTGCAGGAGAAATAATAATGTAACGGACCCGGGAGATAGGGGTAATATTCCGAGGAAAAACTCGTCAATTTGTAAGATTAAAATTGAAGAAAGAACTCGGATTTTCTCTCAATTTTCACACTTTGCAAAGTCATCCAGTGGGCCTGATTGGACCCTTTGGCGGGCCGTATGTTTGACATCCCTGACCCATACGGTCGTTTTTCGGGTGAGGACGGTCTGGTATTTGCACATACATTGGTTCATGGTTCCCAGATGATGTATCCTCATAACTTTTGGTGATCCGTGTGAGTTTTTCTGTAGTGCCCCCACGAGGCTGACATTTGTGGTTTTGGTGAAATATGTCGACAACTTTTGGGTGAATTTACATGATATTTGGTGCAGATATTCACGTCCTGTTTTAGCATGTTAAAGCAGGAAAAGCCCAGGTGGAAAACACCTAACTCTTATATAGATAAAGTATTGGAGAAATTGGAATTTTGATTGATAGCAGTCCATATTGATTGGGTCAAAGGTGCTTAAATACGTCAGGAATTGTCCAAATGTATTTTGCAGAGACAAAGTATTGCTGAACTCCGGTTGGTTACTCATGAAACTTCAGTTATTCTTCTGCACATACTCAGTACTGTAAAGTGTTTGGAGTTACGCATTTCTAATAATTCAGAGACAGTAATATTGTAATATACTAATTACACTCAACTGACAGTTACTAGTTATCTATAATGTATTACATTTTGGAAATAACTTGCCCAACACTGACTGTAAATCCATCCACAAGTGTGTTGCTCAAGGACATTTCAGCTGCTGTTGTACTGGATTGAACTGGTCAACATGTGTTGTTCCGTTATTCATATATACAGTATAAAGATACAGTCTAACTTCTTTCACCTGCCCCAGGCATGTTTTCTGTGAGACTGTCCCCATGCTGTTACTTCATTTCTTGCAGTATGCCGCCCTCTAGTGAGACAAACCGCTCTGCAAAAGCTGCCTCACATGATTCATATTTTAATAAGAAGGTTTGAGGGCGGGAAACACCCACGAGCTAGCAGCTCAATCTTCCCTGAAGCTGATGATCTGTCAGGTCTGCAGGCGGAAGATTAGAGGCAAAGAAAGGAGCTGCTGCAGTGCCCTGCTAGGCCATGAACTACTACAACTACTATTTCTAGTCATAATTCATTATCTTTATTATGACTATCATTGCCACTGTTCATCACACCCCCAACCGGCACCATCAAACACCGCCTACCAAGAGCCTGGGTCTGTCCCAGGTTTCTCCCTAAAAGGAAGTTTTCCTCACCACTCGAGGTTTCTCAAACATAAAAAACAAGACATATGAAGAATCACCTTTGGCTCTGGGACATTTTGATGGACATTTTGTTACAGACTCCCTCAAGAAACCAGAAACCTTATTTTTTTTAAAGTACAACCCCCAACGGAAACATAAATCCCCAGTGATAAATGTTTGAATAGTACGTATTTGAAAGAGCAGGACTAATATATTATCTCATGTCTTGTTCATGTTCAAATATAATGAAAGCCTGAGATTAAGTGAGTGAATTAGTGAGTTTATTTGACAAGCAGATAACTGCCCAAACACAAAGGCCTCAAGCGAAACATACAGCTCAAAAAATGGGACAATGTTGAAATCAAGACGAACAGAAGCGACTGTTAAAGATTTTTTGTTCTCACATCCCTGGGACTTGGCTGACAAACCAAACTCTTATCTACACGAGTTGAATCAATGAACTGAAAATTCCTTCAGCACACTGTAACCTAATGAAAGTGTTGACTTTAAACAAGGACATCATCCATTAGGGAAGAAGATAGACATTATAATAGCCAGAGTGACAACGGTAGAGAGTAGTACGTAGAGAGACAACAGTAGAAAGTAGTACGTAGAGAGACAACGGTAGAGAGTAGTACGTAGAGAGACAACAGTAGAAAGTAGTACGTAGAGAGACAACGGTAGAGAGTAGTACGTAGAGAGACAACGGTAGAGAGTAGTACGTAGAGAGACAACTGTAGAGAGTAGTACGTAGAGAGACAACGGTAGAGAGAAGTATGTTGAGAGACAACGGTAGAGAGAAGTATGTAGAGGTATGTAGAGAGACAACGGTAGAGAGTAGTACGTAGAGAGACAACGGTAGAGAGTAGTACGTAGAGAGACAACTGTAGAGAGTAGTACGTAGAGAGACAACGGTAGAGAGAAGTATGTAGAGGTATGTTGAGAGACAACGGTAGAGAGAAGTATGTAGAGGTATGTAGAGAGACAATGGTAGAGAGAAGTATGTAGAGGTATGTTGAGAGACAACGGTAGAGAGAAGTATGTAGAGAGACAACGGTAGAGAGTAGTACGTAGAGAGACAACGGTAGAGAGTAGTACGTAGAGAGACAACGGTAGAGAGTAGTACGTAGAGAGACAACGGTAGAGAGTAGTACGTAGAGAGACAACGGTAGAGAGTAGTATGTAGAGAGACAACAGTAGAGACAAGTACGAAATTCTGCATAGGGAGGTAGGTTGGGAGGGGTGGATGGGTCAAACAACACAGGACTTTCACCCAGGTTCATGTCCTACGTGTCACGTTTCCTAAACCCAACTGTCCCATTCTTGTCCCGCTGTCACTTAAACGTACCTTTTATAAGCCCACCCACCATCTTTTCCTAAACCTAACTGCGTCAAAAGTGACGCCAATAGTCCCGACCCAGCGCGTTTAGATAAAGTGCGTTTAGATATGACGCTAAAGGAGACTGTTAGCGTCAATAACAACGCCAAAGGCACCTGACCAAGCATCCGTATTTTACGCGATGGGAGTGAGCAAACAAACCACGTTCCAGCCAATCACCAACAACATGGTTGGGGGAGGGGGTGGGGGTTAGTGCGCATGCACATAATGGGGGGGGACGGGGTGAAGGGGGGACAGTGAGTTGATTGAGTAGCGTGAGTTGTATCTGAGGCCACGTCCACACGTACCAAAACAACCTTTTTTTCCCCCCCGTCTTCCCTGGCATCGTTTTAAGAATATATGCGTCCAAAAAGATCCATTTGTAAATGACTCAACACAAAGGAGATGCCTGCATCACCAAATTCAACAGAATCCCTCGACTGTCTTCCTCCTGCAGTTTTGAAGCAGCGCCGGGATTTGCTCCAGGTATGCTCATGATTTCAAGCTTAGCTAGCTAGCTATATGCTACAGTGCCGTGTCGTTGTGGGCATTAGGACGGATGCATGTTTATGTAGGTGTGTTGCTTCAGTACATAATTCACAACATAGTTTTGGCCCTATCTTGCCCAATAGTAGTGTTCTGCTCTTCTTAATTCAAGGCCAAGCTGGACAGCCACGGAGGGGACCGACTAAAGACTGGAGTGACCTTTATGTTATATTTGCACAGTATAAAAACTTTACTTTTACTTTTTAATAAAAGAGATTTCTGAAAGTGACTGCAGTCATTTGTTTATTTTCACTAGACACACATTATTCACAACACTCAATATCTTCTCCAGCAGGAACACAAGCATGTAGTCCGCCATTGTTGTTGTTATGAGACGTCATCGCGGGATATGAGGTCAAGGGGTGTGGCAATGACAACATCGATACGCAAGTATGCGGCATCGCCGTCCAAACGAAGCTACGAGGGCGGCATTTTCGAATTTTTTCACCCTGGGACCAGGTTTCAAAAAAGTGCGTTTTCAGGCGGTGCGTTTACAGGATTCGTTTGGACGATCGGCCAAAACGAAGCAAAACGTACGTTTGCACCCAAAAGCGTTTCCGTGTGTATGGCCACTGAGAGTAGCTGCTGCAAAAAATGTTTGTTGTATTTTGGTGCACAGCCTGTGCCTCTAGTGTTTGTTTGACGTTTACGACCCCTGTGTTGTCTCCCGAGACCGGGCTTTTTCACGGTGTGTTCAGGGGGCAGGCAGCTAGCGGATCAAGGAGAGATGTCTACGATTTGAGACTAAAACGAAATCACGCTGAAACCATGCAGGAACTCATAGTGCACCTTTAACACACATATTACGTACAGAAGATATGAAACAAAACAAAATACATGCCCATACATGCCTCACTTTTATATTTGTTTAGCATCTTCTTTTTTTTTTATCTTTGTAGCGTGTTACACATTTTCATTTCTTTATCATTTTCGTTCTGTAGTTTGTGCAGAAGGAACGTGATGGATTCCACCTGCCATGTCTGAGGGAGGATATTACATCAGTGCTAGCAGTGTGGCTGCAGGCTGTGCATTATTTTCACATTACCGCACTGTTTTGACACTAGCCCCCTCATCGGCTTTCTAAATGATTCCTCATAGCTGGAGGGCTCCGAGTGTTGCTCACAGCTTCTCCTGATAATGTTTTATTTCGAGGCTGACAGTTAGTTATTCTCCTGATGCCGAGTCAGGTAACTCAACTCAGGTTATAAGGTCATAAGTTCCTAAACAAAATTACGTTTTGGATAATTATTCATTTACTGTGTGGGGCTGAGATTGATTGACAAAAAAAAGTTGTGTTTTTATTTGGGGGGGGGGGGGAGCTTAGCAACCTTAGTTCAGTTACAGAGCGTGACATCACTTCCTGTTGGAACATTTTCCCTTGATCTAAGATTCCATGTGACATCATTTTGGCCTTTCGTGTGATATTCCATACATTGGTATACAATCAGATCTCACGTTTCACACTCAGTGTTTAGTAGATCGGTCTGTCTGCAACAAGTATTTCTTTTACTTGCAACACGGAAGAAAATGGACAGCATGTGTGCTATAGATATGTTGACGGAGAAAGTCAACGCAGAAGTTCAGAGGCTCGAAAGAGACAAAAAGGTCTATAAGAGCGAGAATGAGATAATCTCAGAGGATCTCACTCAGTTGAACATCAAACAAGACCAACAGACGGCCGTTTGTAAAAGCAATCAAGCTCTCCGAGAAGAGAACGAAAGCCTGAAGAAAATCATTGAGGATCAACGTCAGAAGAACGCTGTCCTCCAGGCAGAAAACAACCATCTGAAAGAACAGTCCTGGTTAAAAACCCCAGACATGAAGGTAACCATGAAGGCACTTGAAGAAAATGACCTACTCTTGATGAGTAACAAAGTACTCATAATGACTCAAAATCCAAAGTCATTGAGGAGAACAGTGGAGGAAGTGAGCAAGACTTTCCCACGCAAGCAGAGGTCTGCTCTGGAGAAATTCTCCCGAAAAAGCGTTCGGTTTGGAAGAACATTAAGAACTTCTTCACCCATGGATCGAAGAATTACTCACAAAGCCAAGGCGATTTCCACACCGTCAACGGCAAGAAGCAAGGGGAGTTAGATGCAGAGTTAAATGGTACATTCAACGCCAATAGTATAGAAAATCCTGAGTCCCAAAATGATGGCATCGACTGGAAGTGGTGGGAGTCTAATGATTTATTCATCACCAATGGATCAACAAAGAACTCCCAAACCAAAGACAACTCCTACAGAAATAACCTTGACTGGAAGTGGTGTTACTTAGATGATGAGTTAACTGGTTCATTCATCACCGATGGATCAACAAAGAACTCCCAAACCAAAGGTGATTCCCAAAGTGATGACATCGACTGGAAGTGGTAGGACTTAGATAAGGAGTTATATGGTGGATTCTTTACCAATGGATCAACATAGAACTCTGAAACTAAAGACGAATCCCACAGCAATGAAATCAAATGGAAGGAACAGAGGGAATCGGATCAAGAGTTGGCGACTACCAGTAACAACTACCACCAGGTTGTTCCCATGTGAATCTAAATGGCTGGACAGCCTACAGTAAAATGTAAAAATGTACTTGGCAAATAAAGGGTACATTTAAAATAAAATCCATATTTCTCTGTCCTCTGTTTTCCCGACAGTAAAACATGTTTAAAAATGGATTGGTTCATTTATTGGTTAATATACTAACTTTAAAACAATGACAAATGAGTAGACTTAGTGTAAATGAATTTAAGAAAAACTGTGATGATTTTCAACCAGATTTGTTTCACTGCTGATGTTAAATGCTGCTGTTTAGCAAGTAACATTTTAGTTCCCATATTAGTTTGGCGTGTTAGCGGCATTTGCAAATCAGCATTTTACACAAAGTCCAGCTGAGGCTGATGGGAATGTCATTAGTTATGCAGGTATTCAGTGATAAACCAAAGTATTGGACACATTTTGACCTGATGAAAAGTCAGAGGATCACCAAAGTTATTACAACTCATCCTGAGGGGAACATGAATGATGAGCCACCTTTTTGAAGACAATCCATCCAAAAGTTGTTGAGATATTTCACTCAAAACCATAAGTGTCAATATCATGTAGGGTCCCAGAAGAAAAAGGACCTTCAGATTTATCCTCTTGGCATTATGAATGTCTGCACCAAAGTTCATAGCAGTCCATCCAACAGATATTTCAGTCTGCACTTAAGTGGTGGACAGACAGATGGATAACTGTTCAATGCATTCTCATGAAAGGGTTCGTACATCAACATCGTATGAAAATGTATGCACACCAATTCGTATGATATCCTACGAAATTACGCGGGCTACAAAACTATGTAAGCTATCGGTCCTTTCAGGGGCCGTTGATAGTTGAGTTTAGCCGAGAAAAAGTGAGCATCATGGGCCGACAGTTAAGTTTAGACACCAAAACGACTAGTTAAGTTTAGGAAAATTATCTTGGATTGGATTAAAACACTCCCGTGGAATGAACACCTGTTTCCTGGTGAAAGTCTTGTGTTTTCTCCTTAACTTCTTCAGGACATGAACACCTGTTTCCTGGTGAAAGTCTTGTGTTTTCTCCTTAACTTCTTCAGGACATGAACACCTGTTTCCTGGTGAAAGTCTTGTGTTTTCTCCTTAACTTCTTCAGGACATGAACACCTGTTTCCTGGTGAAAGTCTTGTGTTTTCTCCTTAACTTCTTCCGGGACATGACCTCTGCTCCCCTCTTGTTTTAGGAGCCAAACATCCCCCCCGACCTCCTTCCTACGAGGATCTTCACGCTCTTATACAGCAGCAGTCAATGTGCTGCTGACAGTAATAAATACGTGGAATACATAACAATTACAGTGTATTACCTTTTGGTAGTTATATGTATGATTGGTTCATGAGAACAGAGATATTTCACTCAAAACAAGTGACAACATCATAGAGGGTCCCAGAGGAAAAAAGACATAAGGACTTATCCTCTTGGTATCATGAATGTCTGCACAAGTTCAATAGCAGTCCTTTCAATAAATATTTCAGTCTGGACCAAAGTGGTGGACAGAAGATTAATAACTGTTACACACTAAAGTGTGTTAAAACTGAAAAATAGAAATGAAAGTGTGTTCTGGCTGACTTGGGCTGACCTTGGTTAGTCTTCCTGCCAAAAAAACAGACAGTTACAGTGAATTAATGGGAACCAGCCGCTGCAGCATCTCTCTCTCTCTCTCTCTCTCTCTCTCTCTCTCTCTCTCTCTCTCTCTCTCTCTGTAATCTTTGTAGAGAAGTCTAATTAACAAATGTGTGAAAAAGTCAAAAGTGTGGGGGAAGACCTCAGCTCCACTTTTCCCCAAAAACTCTCTGTCTCAGTCTGCCCAGCATGTAGCATCAGCAGGACTCATTTAAGTCGTCAAGGGACTTTATAGGAAGCATGAAGCGTCAGTGGGGCTCATTTCATTTATTAAGGGACTCTATAGAAAGCAGACGGAAGGCAGAGAGAGTCCCAGGTTTTCTTCTTCTTCTTCCAGACTTTTTGCGCGCAGCGGAGAGATGGGAGTGGAGCGCTCTGCCTCAGCATTGCCTCCTCCCGCTTCTGCTGGGCTTCTCCATGTCTTCTGCTGGGCTTCTCCGTGTCTATTTTTAAGTTCCATAACCATAACATAGGTAGGGTTGCTGCATTAATTTGCTGGTCCAGTCAGAGAGACTGAGGGGGAAATAACTCAAAGTTGAAGTTATTTGAAAACCCTCAAAGATTCAGGGCTTCAGAGAAAACATTCGGGGCTGGAGCTCCAGGAGACACCCCTTAACACCGCCCCTGTGACACTGTGTGCTCTGATTCCATCCAGCCTGTAATCTTTTGTAGAGTAGTCAACAAATGTGCAAAAAAGTCAAAAGTGTGTGGGGGGACCTCAGAGAGGAAAAGGCGTATCGTACAAACGAAAGTCCTCTCTGGTGCCTTCCTCCTCCACTTTCCCCCGAAGGCGCGTCCAGACAAGCTCTGTCTGCCCAACATGTAGCCTCAGTGGAACTTATTTAATGTACTAAGGGACTCAATAGGAAGCAGAGAGGGTAAGATTAATGTGGGTCGTGTAAGAAAAAACAACCACAGTCCCAGGTTTTCTTTCTTCCTCCAGACTTTTTTTGCGCGCAGCAGAGAGATGGGAGCGGTGCGACCGGAGCGGAGCGCTCTTCCGCGGCTTTGCCTCCTCCTTCCGATCCTGCTGCTGGGTTTCTCCCTGTCCCCATCCGCGGCCTGGGACCTGGTTCTCCTTCACACCAACGACGTGCACGCTCGGGTGGAGGAGACCAGCAAGTACTCCGGGAAATGCGGCGGCAGCAGCAGGGAGTGTTTCGCCGGCGTGGCCCGCAGAGCGACGGTGATACAGCGGATCCGCAGCACCGAGAGCAACGTGCTACTGCTGGACGCCGGGGACCAGTTCCAGGGGACCGTGTGGTTCAGCTACTACAAGGGAGCCGAGGCAGCACACTTCATGAACAAACTGCGTTATGATGCCATGGTGAGAAACACATGGAGAGATGAATAGGTTTAGTTTAGTGTGTGTGTGTGTGTGTGTGTGTGTGTGTGTGTGTGTGTGTGTGTGTGTGTGTGTGTGTGTGGGCTTGTTTAACTTTATTCGTCGTGGGGTCCAAAAACCGTGAGTCCAGTATACTTGTGGGGTCCCGACAGCTTTGTGGGGCCAAAATGCTTGGACCCCACAAGTTTAAAGGTCTGTTTGAGGGTTAAGACTTGGTTTTAGGATTAGGATTAGAATTAGGTTCTGGTTAGGGTGAGGGTAAGGGTTAAGGTTAGGGATTTAGTTGGGATGGTTAAGGTTAGGGTAAGGGGCTAGGGAATGCATTATGTCAATGACGGGTCCCCACAAAGATAGTGCCACAAACCTGTGTGTGTGTGTGTGTGTGTGTGTGTGTGTGTGTGTGTGCTGGGTGGGTGCTGCTGATGAATGTTAACATTTTACCAGCCACTCAATAGATTATTAGTGTTGGCATTTGGCTATTATAGTGTGACAACTCCTGTTATGATTGACACTATAAATAAAATTGAATTGAATTGGTCTTTAAAATGTCGGAAAAACTTTGACAGATGTCGATCAAGACGATGTCCTCAAATGTCTTGTTTTGTCCAAGGGGGGTAAGCGAGCATCTGAATAGTGTACCTTCTATGGAGAGATTGTAGGCTAACAAGCCTAAACCCTGCCGTTAGCATCCCATTGACTCCCAGTGTTGGGAAGGATACTTTCAAAACGTATTCCGTTACAGAGTACAGAATACATGCCCAAAAATGTCATTTGTAACGTATTCCGTTACGTTACTCAGTCTGAGTAACGTAACGGAATACTTGGAGTACTTCCATATTGAACTGCATGTTATAAGTAGGAATGCAGCCATCACATCCAGTTCACTAAACAGGCCTGTTCTGGTGTGTTCTTCTGGTCCATCTGGCTGAATGTGTACCTGAACAACCAGATAGATTGTTGTATTTGTAGTCTTGAACTGCATACTACAACAATCTAACCACAGTCTAAGCTACCACGAGCTAAGTTTAGCTAACGTTAGCTAACATGTCAAACGCGGCTAGTCTTTCAACAGCTCTGGGGCTAGTTAATCAGCACGTAGGAGAATGTAAAGTCACACGTCAACAGCAGTAAAACCACAGCAGACGACTACGCTTGGCTAAAAATAACGTACTTTAAGATGCTTCTTCAGGTTGGAGGTGGAGGAATCTGGGCGCTGAAAGGAAGTTGGTTGCTGCTAAGCAGAAGTTGCACTGCAGTGCACAGTTATATTTCCTTCTCCCTTCTCTTTCTTTAATGTGAAATGCTGTTTGAATTTCCAAGATAGAAACCATTCCTGCCCTGGCTCCATCTCTACCTCTATCAGTGATCACGCAGATAGCTCACTTTTTCGTTTTCATATTGGGGCTTCTGGGAAATGCATGGAGTTGCGAGAGTGAATAAACCCGTGAAACAGAGAAGTATCGTCATGCAATCCATTGATTAGGAGTACAGTTACTCATAATTTGTATTCTGAATACGTAACGCCGGTACATGTACTCCGTTACTCCCCAACACTGTTGACTCCTATTCATTTTGGCGTCACTTTGACAGAGAATAACTTTACATCTGAAGCATTTAAAGACTCTATTTGTCTGTTGTTTATTTCTAAAGAAACACGACAATGTATAAAAGGCTCCATTACCTTGTAGCTCACGTTATGGCTCCGTAGCAGACGTTTTTATAACAATAGGCTAACGATTGTGTCATAACCACGCAAAATGATTGTATAGTCAGGAGAAGCTCGCAGGCAGTTTGGACTTCCATCAGCTGTTTAAGTGTAATGACTAATGTTAACTATCATTTTAGTGATCAATAATGAGCCTGTGTCTATGTTATCTCCTTACATATACCTACGCTCTCCGTCTCTGCTAGATTGGGAATGATTGAGATTTCTCTTGGCACAGCTACCAGAAGACTTCCAACTTTCAGACAGGTTGCTCACGTCACATCTACGTCTTCAAGCTCAGTTGGAGGCTGCTCAGTAACGCTCAGCCATCACCGGGAAAGAGCTTCTAATGTCCTTCACTGGTCTCCGTCGAAATATACGTCTTCGCTCTGTCCATTCTTTTACTGTCTATGGTTTTATCCACAACTCAAAGAGCTTCAGTTTACTGTCACAGAGGAGAGAAGAAACTGGAACATATTCACATTTAACAAGCTGGAATCACAGAAGTTTTACCTTTTTTTTTTTATATAAAAAAATGACTCAAACTAATGATCAAAATAGTCTGCGATTATTTTAATAGTTGACAACTAATTGATTGCAGCTCTAAACTACAGACTGATCAGCTTTCTGTCTGCTGATTTGAATCCACACACAATGGAAAAGGAGGGTGTCTAATGTTGGTTTGTTCCCCATTAGTTTCTGTCTGTCTTAAACAGAAGCTACTCGTTCTGGGGGTCTCCTGTTAATATTACATAAACTGGATTACAAACATCCATAACATTCATACTCACGATACATAAAAGGAACAGCCAAAACATAAAAACATATACATCGTACATCGTACAAACAAAACTTAAACTTACATGCATAACATTCATACTTGCAGCATAACAAAATGATGAAATGTTTGATTGGGAGTTTAAAGTGATGTTGACTTTATTGATCCCAATTGGAAGTTGATTCATTATTTCTTTTAATCCCACTAACGATATGTTGAGTTTATAATGACAAAAATGTGTTTTATTTCCAGTAATGGAGGAAATATTAAGATCCTTTTCTTAAGTACAAGTAGCAAAACCACATATTATAAATAATCCGTTACCAGTTAAAGTTAACAAATGTGCGAAAAAGGAAATGACACAAAGTTGAAGTTACTTTAAAAACCTCAAAGATTCGGGGCTTTGGAGAAAAGCTTCGGGGCCGGAGCCCTTCAAGTAGTCAACAAATGTGCAAAAAAAGGAGGTGGGTGAGACCTCAGAGAGGAAAGAGACGGCTCATAACAACCAAAGTCCTCCCAGATGCCTTCCTCCTGCACTTTTCCCCGAAAGTCTCTGTCTCAGTCTGGCCAGCATGTAGCAGCGGGAAAGAAGAGAGAAAATATTCCTGTGGGTTATGTAATAAAAACAACACCAGTCCCCTGTTTCTTCCTCCAGTGTATTTGCACGCAGCAGACCGTGGAGAGTAGGGCTGGGACGATATGCTTTTGTCTCGATTTGATTCTTTCACGATACATGGGTGCTGATTCGATTCGCATTACGATTCTAGAAGTATTGTGATATGGTAGTATTGAGTAGTGGGATTGTCTTTTTCTTCTTTTTTGTTTTCTAAGAAGAATGAACATCATATGTCATTCAGTCAGTCTGACATACAGTCAGGTCCATAAATATTGGGACATCGACACAATTCTAATCTTTTTGGCTCTATACACCACCACAATGGAGTTGAAATGAAACGAACAAGATGTGCTTTAACTGCAGACTTTCAGCTTTAATTTGAGGGTATTTACATCCAAATCAGGTGAACGGTGTAGGAATTACAACAGTTTGTATATGTGCCTCCCACTTTTTAAGGGACCAAAAGTAATGGGACAATTGAGCTGGCCAACTGTTGTGATGGTGTTTTCTTCACCAGGGAAAGTATTCTTGATCCATCTACAATTAGCTTTAATAATCTTAGTTCTTTTAATGACCCACTGTTTCAATCTTCCTTACAAATATTCATGATGATTTGCTTCAACTCACTCATTTTTTGCCTCTCTCCGATAGTTTGTTGATTGCACTCAACCTAACTGACAGCCTTTACTGATAATGACACAAATATTTCAAATCTATGTAAATTGACAACCCAACAGATTCCAGCTATAATAGCATTGAAATGAACTCTGGATATTTTACCATCATCTTGTAGCTGGACAGAGGGAATAACTGGCATGTTGTATTTAACAATGACCATGCTCTGTATACTTTTGTTCATAAAAAAGTGAAGCTTTTTACAAACACTATTGCCATTACAGTGCTCATTTGGTTGGATATATATTACACCATCAGAATTAAATGAAAACCACGATTAGCCTCTTTATTGTTGTTTCTTCAGTGGACATTGACAGAAAAAATTAGAGGTAACAATGATATCCAATAACTATGGTTATTTATATTACTTTCTGAAGAAGAACATAACATGGATTTTCTGCATTCTCTGCAGTTTTGCTGGAAATGAATATGATGTCGCTGGCGGCGGCGGTACCGTATAAAATACTTACATACTGGTACTGGGATCTTCATTGCCTTGCATACGTGGAATCCCAGCCCCCTTGGTCTTGGACCCCTTATTAATAATAATAATAACAATAATAATTTACTTAACGTAAATGATGACATTTGCACCATAAATGCAGAGAAGGCACACATTGTTGCATAAAAAGTCACCAGAATGCAGGAAATTGCATTGTGTTCTGATACTGAAAATGTTATGGGGGAGGACTCCCTGACCCCCCGGTCGCTTGGTGCTATAATGAAGCAATTTTGAACCAAACTAATGTCTTGTATGTAGTATTATGTGAAAATAAAATAACTGGCCATCGCATCCCACATTTTTAATGACGGGGATCTATGAACATTACTAAAACCATCAAAGATAAAACAGAAAAGTCTCAGTTCAGAGCAGACGAATCAGACTCGACTCAGCAAAAAATGCCGACGTTGATTCATTGATTCAGCTCCGTAGGCCAATAGTTGGTTTTAATTTGCTTAATTGCAGCAACTCAGAGAGCAACGTTTTAATGGATCAGCTGTCTGCCTTCTGTGCCTTTTAGTTTTTGCACCACTTTAAATCTTGATAGAGAATAAATCCTGTACCGTTCCCTGCTGAGGCCTCAAACATCAGATGTAAAGACATTACACGCTGCAGCTTCAGTAAAGCAAATGAGCAACACATTGTGTACAACACCAAGACTGTGGTATTTCTACTTTTACTTCAGTAAAGGATCTGAGTACTGAAGGGAATATTTAAAAAAAAAAAGTACTGGCTCGAAGGCCCAAGGAAGTTCTGACTCCAATTATCTATACGCTCTAATTCCCGTGCGTTGGTTAATGAGACTAATGACACCAGAACTCAGGGATCAAAACTGAGACGATAGATTAAAGTCAAGAAAGTTTACTGAAGTCCACAGCATTTAAGTTCAAACACACGTGTGGGTTCCCAAAAAAGATCCTAAGTTTCCCTGACCGCAAACAAAAGTGCACAGGGTTCAGGTCCACTCAGTCTCAAAATTGTGAACCCCGTCTGACCATATCCCTAATCTTTTTATCTTCTTCATTGATGGCGTCATTCTCTGTCTCTGGGTAGATTTCTTCAGTTCTCACACATACACACACTGATCCGAGAGCCACCCCCTGCCGTTCCACCTATCCGTCTGGTGCTAAAAAACAGTTTCTAACATACACTTCACATTCCTGAACTATAATGTAATCAAAGCTTAAGCTATATTATAAACTTTTCTACTGAGAATAACACATCTAGGTTATAGAAATATTTCTACAGTACTTCTTGCACCGTTGATCATTTCATGTTGGTATTCGGCTTGGTGTTGAAAGTCTCCTCTTTCTTAGTTCATCTTTCACTACCTGCAGAATCTAGAGAAACAAGTCCGTGAGGGTTTTACTAAACAATGATTTATTTGTGATGTGTGTCTGCTATTAGTGAGAGCAACTGTCTGAATGTCTTTCTGCAGTTTCATATTTGACTTTCCATTTCCTTTTTTTCAGGTTTTTGGAAACCACGAGTTTGACAACGGAGTGGAGGGACTCATGAAGCCGTTCCTGGAGCAGATCCAGTGTCCTGTCCTCGGCGCCAACATCAAACCAGACCAAACTCTGGCCTCGACATTTGGCAGCTCTTTTTTACCTTATAAGATCCTCACGGTGGGGGGCGAGAGGGTCGGCGTGGTGGGATACACATCCCAGGAAACGTCTGCTCTGTCCCAACCTGGTGAGTGTAAGTGGATGTTTCTGAATTAGCTGTCTGATGATCTGGAATTTGGTGTTTGCTTCTAACTCTTTCCTGTGTTCATGTGAAGCCCTCCACACTGTAAACATGATATACACACTCTCTCAGTTTAGTTTAGTTTATCGGTTTACACATATACAAATACTGCAGATTAATATACACAATAATCAATAAAAGATGTGATGGAGAGATGCAAAAAACAAACTCAGAAGGGCCTTTATCTGGGTACTCTCCAATGCGTACTCCAATCAAAATAGAAAGAAACTAAAATACTGATAACGTGAAGAAAGAGAAGAATAAAAAGCCAAAACTCAAATTACACACAATATCAAATCAACAGAATAAATATGAAAGGTTAAATAATATTAGGGGTTACATGGGTTGTTTACAAAGACATCCCATAGAAAAAAAACTGATCTGATCCATATCACTGAACCTCTGTGATTTAAACTGAAGTTGAGATGTTTGACAGATAGGATGCCGGAGTTTGTAGTCATTTCAAGTGCCGTGATTATGAAGTTGGTAGTCTATATCGTGGACATTGCCTTTTTCGGGATTGCTCCGGTGCCGCCGGAACATCCGCCGGATGTCTTCCATTGTCATTCCCTTCCTCTGTCTTTGTGTTGGCGTTCTAACCTCTGGTGGATTTGTGAGGACTATGGTTAACTGCTCCTCAGATCTCTGCAGGGTAAATCCAGACAGCTAGCTAGACTATCTGTCCAATCTGAGTTTTCTGTTGCACGACTAAAACTACTTTTGAACGTACACATGTTCCACCAAAACAAGTTCCTTCCTGAGACTATTTAGCAGAGGCACCGTGGCTCTGTCCGCAGCTTAGCCCTGCCCAAGATGATTGTGATTGGTTTAAAGAAATGCCAATAAACCAGAGCACGTTTTCCTCCCATCCCGGAATGCTGTGTGGACTAACCAGACCTTCCTCCGCAGCGCTGTGGAGGTAGAGCTGGACATGTGAGACTAGGGCCAAGTTCAGCCCCAACAAAACGTAGAAACGCGTTCTTTTAAACTGAAATGGGGGTGCGTTGAACACGCTGTTGTGTGCCTACGGGTTTACAGACACGTCTCTGCTGATTGGACATCACCTGGGACACAGCCAATAAACGAGAGACACACCCGCACCAAACGAGAGATAAACATACCTCAAAGCACATTGCACACCGTTCCGAGGAAACACGTCTTTCAACCAGGAAACCGTAGCAAGACGGTGCACACCGTTTTGAGATTGAACGTGCCCTAGGTCAGGACTAACAGTAGCTGCGTTGGAAACCGCCCCCTATCACGAAAATAGTTCCCTATATAGTGTGTTCGCCATTTTGTAGTGTTTGTAGTGGCAAATTCTCCGCGGTTAATTTCATTCACTATATAGTCCGCTATAAAATACCCACAGTGCACTGCTAATTTGAGTGTACGATGTACCCTACATCTTACTCCCGTATACCACAATGTAAAGGGAAAATGGAGCGGGCTTTGGTTTCTAAAGAGTGGAAATGTAACATGGAACATATATAATATATTCAACCTGTTACTATTCTCCTGGGTGCTCGGTTGGTTTCAGGGACGTTTTAGAAGCATTTTAGTTTGGGTTTGTTTACATGATGCTGGGCGCGCCCGCCTCCGTCACACAAACAACGGGCACATCTCCTGACACAAGTCACGCAACGATGTTTTCAGTGTGGTGTCCGAAATCTGGTTTGGTCGTTCTCTATATAGTTCCCTTTTTAATAAACACTATATAGGGAATAGTGAGTGAGTGAATGAGGGAGCGGTTGTGTATGAGGGGCCGTTTAAGACATTATTCATTCTGGTACTGAAGGGAATTTTGGGAAAGGTGGAGGCCCGAAGGCTAGGAAAAAACTCCAATTGATCTGTGTGCTCAAATTCCCGCACGTCTGTTGATGAGACTAATGGATACCAGAACTCAAAGATCAATTCAAAGACGATAGATTCAAGTCAAGTAACTTTTACTAGTACAGCAGTTTAAGTATTCCAAACACATATGTGGGTTCACAAATGACACTAAGTTTCCCTAGTTTCAGACATGAGTGTACGGAGCTCAAGGTCAGCAAAGTCTCTGTCAAGTGAGAGCCCCTCTGAGTGTGTGAGTATGGGTGCGTGCATGCGTGTGTGTGTGTGTGTGTGTGTGTGTATATATATACATATACCGCAGTCAGGTGTTAATCTTCTGTCTGGTTTAACTTCCTCTTCTTGCTTCTCCTAACCTTTTCCTCTCGACCGTACGCACACACACCAACCAACCCTAAGTCATTTCCTGTTGTTTTCCTTCTCTGTCTGGTACAAAACAGTTTCTACATACAGTCACATTAATAACCTATAATAAACTGTATTCAAAGCATTTAAGTATTTAAGCTAAACCATCTGTGCTAGCCTATTCATTATACAGGGAATACAAGTGTGTCCTCCCTGGAACTTGTTACCATCGTCTCATGACTTACACACAACTCACAGCAATGAGCCACAACATAATAAAAACGTTTATACTGAGAATATCACATCTAGATTATAGAAATGTCTACAGTACTCTCACATACATATATGCTCCTTTCACATACATACGGTTTTTTCTCTCATAAGAATGTTTTTTAACTCACACATTCTCTTATATTTCTATATTTTAACTCACACACAAATATATTTTTCTCTCATATTTCTATACTTAACATACATATTCGTAAATCTTTGATCTCATGCACATGCAGTCAAAATTTTAAATAATATTTGTATATAAGAAGAAAATGTATGCATGTGTGAAGAAAATATGTCTGAGAGAAGAATGTGTGTGTGTGTGTGTGTGTGTGTGTGTGTGTGTGTGTGTGTGTGTGTGTGTGTGCGTGCGTGTGTGTGTGTGTGAGAGAAAGTATAGTAGAAACGGCTGGCAGATAATATCTCGCGCTGTGATTGGCTGTCAACCTCACGCTGTGATTTGCTGAGAAACTCAAGCAGGGTCATGTTCAAGTCGCGATCTGTAGATAGATCAAAATACATGAAGCAGCACTGAAATAATCACAAAATAGTTCCTGACACGCATATATTTGGTGTCCCATCATTCCACAATTTTTGTGGGGTTTGTTGCATCTTGTTTTAAAGAACATGCATGCCATTTCATATTAAGTACAGTTCAGATTGTCAGAGTTCAATGAAGGTAAAACAATATTTAATGCAGAAACCTATTGTGGAGTTAAGCTTAAAATGTGGAATTTGGCTTGGTTTTGTGGCCAGGATTATTTTGCCAATAATCTTGAAACTGCTTGTTTTCAGTGATAATTCATAGATGCATTTAATTGGTATTTTAATTTTGATAGTGTCTGCTTTAATCATCTGTGCTTGATTGCATTAATTACTCTTACAGTTATTTGCATGGACCATTCAAACAAACACTTGTTGTTGAGGTAAGTATTTTTGAGCTTCAAGAGTTCACCAAATCTTACTGTTTGGATAACTGTTAATGTACAAGCATCCTATAGGTGACACACTGACTGATATGACATATTGCCTAATAACATTAAATATTGGTATGGTGCACTGGGTAAGGCATTGCTTTCTAAAACTGATCTACACACTGGCATTATGTTGACAGATTGTAATTTAGACTCTTATTAGTGAGAAACTCGTTAGTGATGCCCTATACTTGTTGACTCTTGTTAGTCTTGTTCTTTGACCAATACAGTTTTACACAATGAAATGTGAAGTAAATTGTTCTTATTAACTATTTCATTATGTATTTGATATTTGGTTGCTGTATGTGCAATGCAAAAATAAATTCTGCTTTTGTCATCTGTTGTCTCTTCTGCTCTGTCTTGCGCTGCTTTCTGTTTCTCTTGATGTCCATTTCTGCAGATTCCCAATGTATTAATGTTGTTAGATTTTTTTTTATCCTGTTCAACAAAGGACATATTTAAAAAAAAGTCCGATTTTAATTCAATGTATTGAGATCTTTAGCTCCAAAAGAATGAAAAATATGGTTTTACAGTGTTTCACCTTTTCATTAACAATTTTCTGAACATATAAATAAACATGATACAATGATACCATGACCTTAAAACTATAACAGTATCTTTAAGTGAAGTGCTGTACTGTCACATAGGCAGTGAAAGGCAGTTTTGCTTTATATTACACAACTATAGTAAGTAAATATCCTGTGTGTTTCTACTATTGATGTGAACATAATCTTAGTCTTTGTCAAGTTATGCAGTGTAGCATATGGACAGGTTTGGTTTCTTTTTTAAGACTGCATTATGGTTACAATATTAGGAATGCCTCTCAAGAAAATGCACAAGGTTGCAAAATAAATCCATACCATGATTTCCATCATCTTCAAATGGATGAAAGGTCTGCTGAAGTGTCTCCATCGTTGTGTCACTGATAGTAATGTTCATTGATGGAACATTACATGTCTGTACATATATATATATATATATATATATATATATATATATATATATATATACAGGTGCTGGTCATATAATTAGAATATCATGAAAAGTTGATTTATTTCAGTAATTCCATTCAAAAAGTGAAACTTGTATAATGTATACATTCATTCCACACAGACTGATATATTTCAAGTGTTTATTTCTTTTACTTTTGATGATTAGAACTGACAACTAATGAAAACCCCAAATTCAGTATCTCAGAAAATTAGAATATTGTGACAAGGTTCAATATTGAAGACACCTGGTGCCACACTCTAATCAGCTAATTAACTCAAAACGCCTGCAAAGGCCTTTTAAATGGTCTCTCAGTCTAGTTCTGTAGGCTACACAATCATGGGGAAGACTGCTGACTTGACAGCTGTCCAAAAGACGACCATTGACACCTTGCACAAGAAGGGCAAGACACGAAAGGTCATTGCTAAAGAGGCTGGCTGTTCACAGAGCTCTGTGTCCAAGCACATTAATAGAGAGGCGAAGGGAAGGAAAAGATGTGGTAGAAAAAAGTGTACAAGCAATAGGGATAACTGCACCCTGGAGAGGATTGTGAAACAAAACCCATTCAAAAATGTGGGGGAGATTCACAAAGAGTGGACTGCAGCTGGAGTCAGAGCTTCAAGAACCACCACGCACAGACGTATGCAAGACATGGGTTTCAGCTGTCGCATTCCTTGTGTCAAGCCACTCCTGAACAAGACACAGCGTCAGAAGCGTCTCGCCTGGGTTAAAGACCAAAAGGACTGGACTGCTGCCGAGTGGTCCAAAGTTATGTTCTCTGATGAAAGTACATTTTGCATTTCCTTTGGAAATCAAGGTCCCAGAGTCTGGAGGAAGAGAGGAGAGGCACAGAATCCACGTTGCTTGAAGTCCAGTGTGAAGTTTCCACAGTCAGTGATGGTTTGGGGTGCCATGTCATCTGCTGGTGTTGGTCCACTGTGTTTTCTGAGGTCCAAGGTCAACGCAGCCATCTACCAGGAAGTTTTAGAGCACTTCATGCTTCCTGCTGCTGACCAACTTTATGGAGATGCAGATTTCATTTTCCAGCAGGACTTGGCACCTGCATACAGTGCCAAAGCTACCAGTACCTGGTTTAAGGACCACGGTATCCCTGTTCTTAATTGGCCAGCAAACTCGCCTGACCTTAACCCCATAGAAAATCTATGGGGTATTGTGAAGAGGATGATGCGATGCGCCAGACCAACAATGCAGAAGAGCTGAAGGCCTCTATCAGAGCAACCTGGGCTCTCATAACATCTGAGCAGTGCCACAGACTGATCGACTCCATGCCACGCCGCATTGCTGCAGTAATTCAGGCAAAAGGAGCCCCAACTAAGTATTGAGTGCAGTACATGCTCATACTGCTTTTCAGTTGGCCAACATTTCTAAAAATCCTTTTTTGTATTGGTCTTAAGTAATATTCTAATTTTCGGAGATACTGAATTTGGGATTTTCATTAGTTGTCAGTTATAATCATCACAATTAAAAGAAATGAACATTTGAAATATATCACTCTGTGTGTGATGAATGAATATAATATACAAATTTCACTTTTTGGATGGAATTACTGAAATAAATCAACTTTTTCATGATATTCTAATTATATGACCAGCACCTGTATATGTATATATATATATATATATATATATATATATATATATATATATATATATATATAGCAAAGTCATTGTCTATGTCATAAACCCCATTCATTGACTATGACCCTTTGCCAAAGCTGAAGTGGAGTTTGCCCCCCCCTTGTGTTGAGAGACCATGGTTGTTCCACTGGTTCTGAAATTCAGTCGCAGCCCTTCGAATTTGTGGCAAATAAATATAATGAAGACAAAATAAATGGATTTCATTAAGTGAATCTAATACCAGAATGAATAATGTCTTATACGGCCCCTCATAGTTACGAACACAGCTAGTGTTTCGACGTCTACCTCCCCTCTCACCTGTCCATGTTACCTTCTGCAGGACCACACCTGCACTTTGAGAACGAGGTGACGGCCCTGCAGCTGCAGGTGGACAAACTGCAGACGCTGGGAGTGAATAAGATCATCGCTCTGGGTCACTCAGGCTTCACCATGGACCAGGAGATCGCCAAGAAGGTCCATGGAGTCGACGTGGTCATCGGTGGACACAGCAACACGTTCCTCTATACAGGTAGATCCGTCAAATCTTTATTTACGGCTCTAATGTGTCTCCTGGTGGTCATATAACGTGGTATTGATCAGCAGTGGAAGAAGTATTCTGATCCTTTACTTAAGTAAAAGTACTAATACTACACTGTAAAAAATGCTCTGTTACAAGTAAAACTCCTGCATTGAAAATGTTCCTTCAGTAAAAGTCTGTAAGTATCATCAGGAAAATGTAGTTAAAGTATTTAAATAAAGAAGAATCCTCCCATTGTAGAAAGTGTAAAGGATCCAAACAGTTGTGTGTTTAATGGTCTGATCGTCTCAGCTGGACTTGTAGCCGTTATATTGTTGGCTAGTTTACTTTAGAATAAAACATCAGATCGTATAAACTACATGTGTTTTGTGTGCAGAAACCTTAATGAGTAAAGTAACTAGTAACTAAAGCTGGAACAGATGAATGTAGTGGAGTAAAAAGTACAATATGTCAATATGCCCTATACTTTAAGCTCTTTTTTCCCCAAGTGTAAGATATTGTAGCATCATAAATTCCTGACATCTCCAACGATGAATTTAAACTAAGAGACTACAGTGAACAGAGTTGCTGACGATGGCAGGTTTTAGGAACAAATTGTGACGAATGAGCGTTACAGCTGGGTGCAGCTGTAGATTACACATGTTCTTAGTTATCGTATATCCTGCTTGACTTGATCTTGTGTTTCTCACTGAGCAGAACTGGTCCGTTTGGAAAGATCCTAAACTGCTTGTTATTGTTTCATTCCACTCTGCTGCAACGCCTGACACTGAGCTGTGCTACGAGTGGAAACTCTGAGTTTACTTATTCGCGGTTAGCCCGCGAGTAAACATGATGTCGATGCACGTGTGGGTGTGCTCCATAAATAAGACTGTAGTGTTTTATATAAATAGCAGTGAGCAGTCACTGAGCAGGCCGAGGAAAAGAGTTGTTGGTTTGGACCTCAGGGCACAGCAACTCAAGGATTCAGGCGGCCAGCACTGACTAGTCAGTGATTCATTCAAGACCTCCTATGATTTGTGCTGTAAAATTCAGATGACCCAAAAAGAAAAAGAAACATGAACTTAGAGGTTTAGATCTCCACCTATAGCGAAAACGTTTCCATATTAGGGGGGGGGGGAATTATAACCGAGGGAATATTATTATATTAATATATTAATATTATTGTTATTAATGAAGTAATCTGCTGTAAACCGTATGCAGATTCAAAACATTACACGTGTTTTTTTTAGGAATTATGTACATCTTAACAACAAATATTTGCTTGCCACAGCAATGTAACTCTTTGACTTCATTACCCCGGGCAGTTTTGATTATTGGAGGGGTTGTAACCCCCCCCACCTCCATAAATTACGCCTATGCATCAGTGAGTACGTTTTCATGCACACTATTATTCCAAATATGACAATATTCAGAATTGAAAACAGGTCATGTAAATTGTTTGGATTTTCAGAATAAGGCCTTTTTTCTGAATATAGCATTTTCATGTTAAGTCATGTGTGATATATGCCGGTATTATTCTGGTTTTTAAAAACATTCTTTGGACACGTATACAGCGCATTCAGAATCTGCGTCTCAAACAAGGTTTTTACTGCAGTTTGTGACAGTTTACGGCCTCTTGCCTGTTACGGTCAGCACTGTGCGTTGCTCTGGTTACTGGACACAAACCAACCAGCCGACAGTTTGCAGGGCTGCAGTATAGAGATATCTCGGCCAAAAAGAAAATAAGCTACTTTTAAATATTGTGAAACACATGGATACCAACAGGTTTTTGGATACGAGCTGACCTTTTCTAGAGGCTGGTTGAAGGAAGAGGGAGGCTGTGTTCACACGCTCCAACAAGTCCTCCACTGGTTGTAAACTTACTTACTTACAGACTTTTACTTAAAGTGCCCATATTATGAAAAAAACATTCACGGTCTCTGAATGTGTCCTGTCTTCAGTCTCCGGGTGAGCTGGTCAAAATCGGCACGACTTGTGACGTCACAAGCCAAAACGAGCTGGCTAACCACAACTGTTAGCTCGTAGCATTAGCGTTTGCATGCTAACGCTAGCATGCTACCTCATTCTCAATAGCAAAGCACTGCTACAACACACACCAGCTCACCATAATCTCCAAAAGAACTACTTCCATGTGCGCCCTCGTTTAGAAGAAGTCTCCCAGCTAATCCTGCCTTGTAACTGACTGAAGGTGGAGAAACAGCCTTTCTTTTACTGGCTATGGAGCTAGCTAGCTGACATGATCTACATCTGAGCTACTGAGCATGTGCGAGTGCAATCAAAGATAGTACAGAAGAAGAAGAAAAAGAGGTCTCACTCTGTAGCTAAAACAGAGACCAGCTGAAAAGAGGATCTGCAGCAGTGAGAGAGAGCTGTGCAGTACAACAAAAATATGGTGTTTTTTGAAAATTAAACCATGTAAACCTATTTTGGTACAACCTTAAAATACAATTATGAACCTGAAAATGAGCATAATATGGGCACTTTAAGTAACATTTTCAGTGCAGGACTTTTAATTGTAACAGAGTATTTCTTACAGTGTGTTGTTAGTACTTTTACTGAAGTAAAGGACAGTGAGCAGCTTATAACAACATTCTCTAAAAAGACGTCATTGGATGATCAGTTCCGTCCAGTATTTGTAAGACCTGTGATTTCACTTGTTGTGCTCGTGAGTAAGACAGTGAGTATGATCCTGACAGACAACTCATCAGATTTAGAGCGGTTTGGTTGGGTGTTAGTCATACCAAACGTAATGCCAATGCTGACAGTGTGACCACAGGGGTGATACTTTCTCAGAAGTTGTTTTTCTGTCTGAGCTCAGTCACTGTTGGGGTTTTGGGGCTGTCATGAGGCAGGTAATTTATGATGTGTTCAAAGTCTTTCTTGGAGTGATGGCAGAAAAACCTGGACGCCAAGGGCGTAGCGGACACGGGGTACGGGGGGGACATGTCCCCCGCACTTCCAATGTCGGTGCCATAGAAATAGAATGGATAGAAAGGCCATTGAACTGTTTCCAGTGGTCATTTGATTGGTACACAACAAAATGGCGATTGTTGTTAGTTGTCATAGTGATAATACAGGTCAGTGGGGCCGTAAACTGTGTCGCAGCTCGCTGGGAGAAGAGCCACCCGACGCAGCTCGGGAGACTTCTCGGAGTTGCAGGGAGTGAGGAGGGACAGTTAGACCCAGCGACAGTGGGTCAGCGGACCGCTAACGTTAGACCCAGCAGCAGTGGGTCAGCGGACCGCTAACGTTAGACCCAGCAGCAGTGGGTCAGCGGACCGCTAACGTTAGACCCAGCTGCAGTGGGTCAGCGGACCGCTAACGTTAGACCCAGCAGCAGTGGGTCAGCGGACCGCTAACGTTAGACCCAGCAGCAGTGGGTCAGCGGACCGCTAACGTTAGACCCAGCAGCAGTGGTTCAGCGGACCGCTAACGTTAGACCCAGCAGCAGTGGGTCAGCGGACCGCTAACGTTAGACCCAGCTGTTCAGCTCATTCTCTGTAACCGATGCAGGATTAAAGCACAGTGGAACCAGCAAGCCAGCCAGCCGGTGTTAGTTGGCTAACGTTAGCTTGCTAACTCCGCCTTTACGTCTCCCCCCCCCCCCATCCCTCGCCACATTGTTCACAAAAATGAGAAAAAAAAACGAGAGAGAGAGAGAGAGAGAGAGTACAACAAAAATATGTTTTTTGAAACTTAAACCATGTAAACATATTCTGGTACAACCTCAAATTACAATTATGAACCTGAAAATGAGCATAATATGAGCACTTTAACAAGTTAACAGAATACAAAAGAATACGAAAGAAGAGGCCCAATGTGAGTTTAAACTCTGAAAATAAAGTCAGAACTCTCAATTTAATCTTTCTTTCTCTCCACACTTTATTTCTCAGGATCCGCTCCTTCTTCTGAAGTCCCTGCAGGTCCTTATCCGTTCATGGTGGACTCAGACGACGGGCGGAAGGTTCCTGTCGTGCAGGCCTACGCCTTTGGAAAATATCTGGGTTATCTTAAAGTGACCTTTGATGATGCTGGGAATGTGCAGACAGCCGCAGGAAACCCCATTCTGCTGGACGGGAACATCCCACAGGGTAAAGCAACACATGTATTATACACACCACACGTGGCGCCGGCTACAGAGCTCATGGCAGGCAGCGGCAGTTTGTAGTTAAGTTTAGCTGACGAAAAATGTGAGCATCATGCAGCGACGACAGTTAAGTTCAGGCACCAAAACAACTAGTTAAGATTAGAGAAAAAGATCAGGGTTTGGGTTTAAACACTCCCGAGGAACAAGCACACGTTTTCCTTGGGAAGCGAACTCCGCTTAAAAGGTCCAGTGTGTGGGAATGTCTCCCGTCTAGCGTTGAGATCAGATATCAATCAACTCTCTCACCACGCAGTTCAAAGTACGTATCACAGCTACGGTAGCCTTCACGCTTCAAAAAGCCGGTCTCTCCCTCTTTTCCATCTCCTTTTTCTTTTTCTGGGCGAAGAAGAAGAAGACTCCTGTTCCTGAAATTTGGATTTTGAATACGTGTGGTCCTCCATGTTTCCTTCTTCAAACTTGCCGGGGGGCCGGGAAGCTACGATACCCGTTAGCAGCGTTAGCAGCAGCTGTTAGTTTATCATGTGACAGAGAAAACGTGAAAGGTGGAGCAGTATGTCCTGTATGTCCCTTTCACACACACACACACACACACACACACACACACACACACACACACACACACACAGTGAGCAGTATGTCCTGTATGTCCCTTACCGGCTAACGTATTTCTAGATGGAGCATGAACATGGAGCGTCTGCCCCAGTTCATGCAAATGCAAATGTTACATTTCAAGCCAGAAGGAATACTTGGGATTGATGGAGGTGGTAAATATTCATGAAAAAGGACAAGTTTGTGAACGGGCAACACAGATTTAGATAATGAACAACTAAACACGTTGGACGCTGGACCTTTACGGAGGCTGGGAAAGGTGCTGACGTCCACAGGAAATGCCATTCAGGAAACATCCCACAGGGTAAAGCAACACATTCTCATGAACAGGTTCGCATGAAATCGTACGGACATGTGAGCCGGGTACAGAGCACCGCGAGATGACATTACAGTTGAGTTTAGCCGAGAATAAGTGAGCGTCATGCTGCGAGCGTCATGTTTTAGGTGCCAAAACGACTAGTTAAAGTTCAGAAAAAGATAAACGCTCCTGAGGAACGCATTGTAGTTTGTTTCGCCGCTGCTGATGGCAGCGATCTCGCTTAACACTGGACCAATGTCAAAGATTGTTGGTCCCATCAGTCACTTAGACACAGACAGATATAGGAAAATAATTTTAAAAACAGGTTAAAAAAAAACGGTAGTTACCCTCTAAAGGCATAAATACTTTTCTAAAGGTCTTTTTCATGTTTCTGAAATGAATGGCTTAATGATTAATCCAGATCCGGACGTTCTGGCCGACGTGGAGGAATGGAAAAAGAATCTGGCCAGCTACTCGGCTCAGACAGTGGGAAAGACTCTGGTCTTCCTGAATGGGACCACTGAGGAGTGTCGCTTTCGGGAGTGCAACCTGGGAAACCTGATCTGTGATGCCATGGTAGGTATTTAACAAGGAAACGTGAGTACATGAAAACAAAATGGTTAAGATAAGAGGAACGTACAGCATGTTGATGGATATCACAGGCTGATGTATGTCAAAGTTTCATTTGGATACTGTTTTGAAACCATTTTATTATTTTTAATGTTATTTTTGGGCAATGTGGTTGAACGAAACCCATATTTCTGAAATAGAAACTTTGAAAACGGGTCCAATTGGACCTGAGAACAACTTGAGGGTAAAGCTGCAGTAACTCTGGTACAATTCCTCAGATGGTAACATTTATGTTTAAAGTGCTCATATTATGCTTTTTGGCTTTTTCCCTTTCCTTTATTGTGTTATATATCTTTTTTGTGCACGTTATAGGTTTACAAAGTGAAAAAGCCCAAAGTCCCCCCCAAAGGGACTTACCATCTCCAACAGAAAACACTGTTCACAAACTGCTCCAAACAGCTCTATTGTAGTCCAGCCTTTACTTCAGAGACAAACGTGGTCACTTTGGAACACACGTTATAATGCTCACCTAGCTGCTAGCATGGCACGCCCTCATACTCTGCTTCTGACTGGCTAGTAGTCCTTACCTAGCTACTGTCAGGACACGCCCTCATACTCTGCTTCTGACTGGCTAGTAGTCCTTACCTAGCTACTGTCAGGACACGCCCTCATACTCTGCTTCTGACTGGCTAGTAGTCCTTACCTAGGTACTGTCAGGACACGCCCTCATACTCTGCTTCTGACTGGCTAGTAGTCCTTACCTAGGTACTGTCAGGACACGCCCTCATACTCTGCTTCTGACTGGCTAGTAGTCCTTACCTAGCTACTGTCAGGGCATGCCCTCATACTCTGCTTCTGACTGGCTAGTAGTCCTTACCTAGGTACTGTCAGGGACACGCCCTCATACTCTGCTTCTGACTGGCTAGTAGTCCTTACCTAGCTACTGTCAGGACACGCCCTCATACTCTGCTTCTGACTGGCTAGTAGTCCTTACCTAGCTACTGTCAGGGCACGCCCTCATACTCTGCTTCTGACTGGCTAGTAGTCCTTACCTAGGTACTGTCAGGACACGCCCTCATACTCTGCTTCTGACTGGCTAGTAGTCCTTACCTAGGTACTGTCAGGACACGCCCTCATACTCTGCTTCTGACTGGCTAGTAGTCCTTACCTAGCTACTGTCAGGGACACGCCCTCATACTCTGCTTCTGACTGGCTAGTAGTCCTTACCTAGCTACTGTCAGGGCACGCCCTCATACTCTGCTTCTGACTGGCTAGTAGTCCTTACCTAGGTACCGTCAGGACACGCCCTCATACTCTGCTTCTGACTGGCTAGTAGTCCTTACCTAGCTACTGTCAGGGCACGCCTCATACTCTGCTTCTGACTGGCTAGTAGTCCTTACCTAGCTACTGTCAGGGCCCTCATACTCTGCTTCTGACTGGCTAGTAGTCCTTACCTAGGTACTGTCAGGGCACGCCTTCATACTCTGCTTCTGACTGGCTAGTAGTCCTTACCTAGGTACTGTCAGGACACGCCCTCATACTCTGCTTCTGACTGGCTAGTAGTCCTTACCTAGCTACTGTCAGGACACGCCCTCATACTCTGCTTCTGACTGGCTAGTAGTCCTTACCTAGCTACTGTCAGGACACGCCCTCATACTCTGAGTTTTTTTTTTTTTTCCTGAGTTTTTGTCTCCTTTTTAGTGCTTTTTTTGAACTTTTTGTCGCTTTTTCCCACAATTGTCGCCTTTTGACATTTTTGTCTCTTTTTTCGAGTTCTTTTCGATCATTTTTCCGTTGTTTTTGTCGCCTTTTTTTAAATCCATGCAGACATATCCCGGGACCTCCCTAGACAGACAGTTGGAGATCTCAACCCCCCCCCCCCTTCCAATGTTGAACCCAAAGTTACGCCCTTGTCAGCGAGACAATCTGCTTCTGATTTCCGTTATTCAGGTCGACAACAACATCCGCTCCGCAGACGCTCTTCAGTGGAACCACGTCAGCGCCTGCATCTTCAACGGAGGGGGCGTCCGCACGTCTGTGGACGAACGCACCAGAAACGGTAACTCAGTCAATGCCACGGAAGTAACATTTAAAAAAGAAGAAAAGGGGAGAAATATTCCACACTGGAACATGCGAATCACATCTAGGGCCAGACATGTTTACTTTATTGACATCTTCAAACTTACAGTTGGGTCGACATAAAGCCCTAAAAAAACTCGGCCCAAAGTCTTTGTGCCTTTTCAATGTTTTTGTCGTATTCCCGACATTTTTTCAGAGTTTCTGTCGCATTTTTCCATTTTTTTTTTTGACAATTATTAAACATTTTGGTCGCCTTTTATTGTGAAGGAAAGCAGGTTTTTATTTCGATAATTTTGTCAAGGTTTTTGTCGGGTTTTTTTCAACATTTTTGATGCTTTTTCCAGTTTTTTTCCAGAGTTACGCCCTTGCCTTAGCCATCATAGAGTTTAGCAAAACAATGATTACATTTTATAAAAGCAGGCTACCACACCGCACACTCACAACAACCTGTTTCTCAGCCTGAATGTGAAAACTCTCTGCTTCTGGAGAATTTCTGAGTCTCAAAGTGCTTTGAGTGACGCTCGTAAATGCAGTTTGAAAAGAGACTTCCTGTCTCTTTGGTTTGGCGGGCCAAAATTCATTGTGAACCTAAGTTAATATGTGGGCCGGATCTAAATTTGCGAGGACTTTGAGTACGACACCCGTGTTTTAAATCCTATTTACGTGTCTTTTCATATTGCATATTTCCTCAGAGTGAAACTACGCCCAGTCATTGACGATTGGGTGTTTTCTTTGATAACCGTTTTTGTCAGAGGGACTTCTATAAAACGGTGTTGATGTGTTGTCGCTATAGGCTCGATCACCATGGAGGACCTGATCGCCGTCTTACCTTTCGGGGGAACCTTCGACCTGGTGCAGCTGAAAGGCTCCACGCTGTTTAAAGCCTTCGAACACTCAGTGAGACGCTACGGCCAGAGCAGCGGAGAGTTCCTCCAAGTGTCCGGTAATTTTAACATAATTCTTATATATATATATATTATATAAGGGCTGCACGATATCAGGAAAATATGGGATATCGTTGATGATTATCAACGATGATTATTACCACAAGAAGTATAGTCTAAATAGACAACGTTTCATTTCTAGGATTTCTCCGGTGCCACCTAAAATTCCACCGGATGTCCCTCATATAGGCCGGATGTCCGTCCCCTTCCTCTTTCTTTGTGTCGGCGTTCTAACCTCTGGTGGATTTGTGAGGACTATGGTTAACTGCTCCTCAGATCTCTGCAGGGTAAATCCAGACAGCTAGCTAGACTATCTGTCCAATCTGAGTTTTCTGTTGCACGACTATTTTACAGCGGCTCCGTCTGGAGTTTAGCTCCACCCAAAACGATTGTGATTGGTTTAAAGAAATGCCAATAAACCAGAGCATGTTTTTGTGTGGACCAGGCAGCGCTGCCTGGAAGACGACGTTGGGGGCTTAAAACACCAAACACCACCCATCCCTAGTTTAAAGACAGCAAATCTGAGCAGATATTTGACGCCAGCTTGATAGTTTTTGATAATCCGTGCTCCTGACATGTTAAACCCTCAGCCACGTATTGATGGATAAGTCAGACTGATGATGTTTCCGTGTCCCCCCCCGACAGGATTTCATGTCGAGTTTGACTTGTCCAAACCCAAGGGGCATCTGGTGAAGAGCCTCAGCATCCTCTGCACAAAGTGTCGAGTTCCTCACTACGAACCGGTTCAGGATGAGACGGTTTACAGAGTGGTGGTGCCGTCCTACCTAGTGACGGGCGGAGACGGATTCTCCATGATCCCAAGCGAGATGCTCAAACACGACAGCGGTGAGACGTTTGTTGCTGTTTCCTCGCATGTTTCATGAACTCGTGAAGGTGCCGTGCAGCTGAACCTTGTTTTACTTTTCGTTTTCCTTCCAGGGGATTTGGACATTTCAGTTGTGTCCAGCTACATCGCGAAAAAAAAGATAGTTTACACATCTGTTGAAGGACGCATCAAGTTCCACAACTCAGCTTCTGGACGAAAAGCTCCGCTGGTTTTACTGGTTTTACTGGGACTGCTGTGGACTCTGTGTGGGAACATGGAGGGCTGACTTTACCCAGAAACAGAAGAGGACAGAAAAAGGTTTTTAACCAAACTGCATGTGAACTTGAAGAACTAACAAAGGACAATTATTTTTAAAAGAAAAGCTAAACCCCAACTCCGTGTGGACAAGTTTGGCCGAAACAGCCGAAACCACAGCCAAGGTAAACGGTATCAAGATAAGCTGGAAAATCCTCAAATTTCTGTCCAGATACGTGAAATAAAAGCTCTTTACACAAGCAGCGAAGGTCTCCCGGCTCTGCACTCTTATCCACTCTTGTCCATATTTGTTTCTTTTGGCTCCAATATCTCCCCAGATACACATTAATCCAAATCAAAGCTTTAAAAACATCCAAGGGCATAACTTTGGGTTCAACATAAGGAGCTCCAAATATCTAGGGAGGTCCCGGGACATGTCTGCACAGATTGAAAAAAAGCGTCGTTGAAAACAACCTCGAAAAAAAAGAACATGACCTCGAAACAAACGTGAATGTCAAAAGGCGACAAATGCCACTCGAGACACGTTTTTCCTTCGTCCACGCTTGAGTGTGATTTATGGTTGTGGGGAGGCTCCGCGCAGAGCCTTCGCCATAGCCTACGTAGGTGGCCTGATGTTTATACTTGTGCGTTGTTGTGTGCGTCGAGCCAGCACGCATGTGTGTGTGTGTGTGTGTGTGTGTGTCTCCCCTGTTCTTTCTGACCACGGTGGGAAATCTGTAGCAGGAAAAGTTAACCCTCTCCTTGATGTCATGTTGTTTATGGCAGTGTTTTTCAACCTTTTTTTCACCACGGCACATTTTCTACATTTTAAAAATGTATCCATCGCTGTTGCAGGCTTACGTCGATGACCTCGGCCCTACTGCGTACATCCTGTCACTGCCACCAGGGGGCAGTAATTATATTGTCATTATTGTGCTATACTGCCACCTACTGACACAGAATAGTATTTCATTTCTCTGCCAGTCATCACATTGCAGGCACAGATGCGCAACAATGGCAAATTATTTGCAGTAACTCAATCAAAAAATATTTGTTGGATAAATTAAGTAAAATCGGATCATTTTCCACGGCACACAGGACGATCTCTCACGGCGCAACGCAACGCTACTAAGCCACGGCCGAGTGATGTGTGTCGCCAAGACGTGTAGTTACATTTTTCGAGAGGTGCACTTCAGATCCGTGTCGCCACGTAACTACGTACGTAGCCACGGCGTAGATTTTACGCAGAAGCATGAATCACACTTTACACAACTTCTGGTCTGGTTCTTTCAACACAATGTCAATTATAACAGGAATACATTTTCAACCATAACCCTTAATTGCTATTTTTGGGACCCCAGCCGAGTCAGATTGGCTAAATTTGGCATATGAATCTAATCTAAACTGGGGCTGTCAAAATAACAGATTAATCCATTCCATATTGAGGTTTGACCCGAGCCGTTCTAGCACCATTGGACTGTAAAATGAAGGAGGGAGACGAGAATGTTCTGCCTGGATCATTGACTGGAACATTTACTTGTAAAAATCTTCTTCCTGCCAACCCTGGCTACCGAAATCTGGTGCCACTGATATGTCTGCTCTTCTCTCTGATGCTCTGAAACACAAACACTGCTGCACATGACGCTAGTTAACACTATACTCGACAGCAGCTAACGTTAGCCTACCGCTAGCTAGTTAACACTATACTCGACAGCAGCTGACGTTAGCCTACCGCTAGCTAGTTAACACTATACTCGACAGCAGCTAACGTTAGCCTACCGCTAGCCAGTTAACACTATACTCGACAGCAGCTGACGTTAGCCCACCGCTAGCCAGTTAACACTACACTCGACAGCAGCTAACGTTAGCCCACCGCTAGCCAGTTAACACTACACTCGACAGCAGCTAACGTTAGCCCACCGCTAGCTAGTTAACACTACACTCGACAGCAGCTGACGTTAGCCTACCGCTAGCCAGTTAACACTATACTCGACAGCAGCTGACGTTAGCCTACCGCTAGCCAGTTAACACTATACTCGACAGCAGCTGACGTTAGCCCACCGCTAGCTAGTTAACACTACACTCGACAGCAGCTGACGTTAGCCTACCGCTAGCTAGTTAACACTACACTCGACAGCAGCTAACGTTAGCCTACCGCTGGCTAGTTAACACTACACTCGACAGCAGCTAACGTTAGCCTACCGCTAGCTAGTTAACACAATACTCGACAGCAGCTAACGTTAGCCTACCGCTACCTAGTTAACACTATACTCGACAGCAGCTAACGTTAGCCTACCGCTAGCTAGTTAACACTACACTCGACAGCAGCTAACGTTAGCCTACCGCTAGCTAGTTAACACTATACTCGACAGCAGCTAACGTTAGCCTACCGCTAGCTAGTTAACACTATACTCGACAGCAGCTAACATTAATTTTTAATATATGGCAGCCTTTTCTATCATATTTCGCTGAGTCTTGTTTGCTTTTTCTGTTTGTTTGTATTTTGTATATTTTTTTTCTTTGCCTTTTATGTCTAATTTGGGTTTTTGTGTCTTTTTTCTGTTTAAAATCCAAACTGTACAAAATGTCTATTTTCAAAACTTTGATTTTTTTTGGATAAAAGGCGACAAATGTCGGAAAAAGCAACAAAAACTTTGGAAAAAAAACTCCAGGAAGGCGACAAAAACGTCAAAAACGTTTTCCAAAAGACCCCTTAAAAACAGGCGACAAAAACGTTGAAATAAATGGTCAAAAAAGGCGAAAAAAAAGTTTAATTAAGCAACAGAAACGAGTACAAAAACCGGCAAAAATGTCGGAAAAAGCGACAAAAACATTGAAAACGTGACAAAAATACCCAAAATAAAACTTCAGATAAAGACCAGTTTTGCCCCCCATCCTTCCTGCTAATTACTTCATGTACTGAACATCATCTCAAACAGAAGCAGTGCTCAGCAGACTTTTCTGTCTGTTACACCCAGAGTTCTCCGAGCTGAGAGAACAAGGCGTCCGCTGTGTGACGGATCTCCTAAACGACGCTCGCTGCCTGTTAATGTTGGGGAACTCATTAGTCAGTTCACTGAGTGCAAACACCGGTCTGCCCCGACGTGAGCTGCCAAGATGCTTGAAAACAAGCACATTAGGACTCCGTGGAAATGCTTGTCAATCTGCTTTTTTAGTTCTGAGAGGAGACACAGAGCTGGCAGCCGTCACATGGTGAAAACGGCCTGGGTCACATACTGGACACAGTCGGCTTTTCATAGTTTTCTATTCTATTCAGTCAGAAGAGCTTCCCAGTTTAACCACAGTCTTGTGTTGGATGCCTCACTCAAACAAATGTTGACAGGGATTTTTAAGGGGGCAAGCGTATGATTGGAGGCCGTACAGGAGAAGTGCTCACGCTACAACCTTTTTATGACTTTTAAATGACATACATATGATACACTACATACATCCCAACACTCCCGTTTTTCCCAGGTTTCTCCCCTTTTTTTAGGCCTATCTCCCGGACCCCTCCCGGTTTGTTATTTCTCCCGGGAAACTCCCGTAATTTGCATGGCCCAAACTCCTTTATAAATAATCAGACCAATATGTTTGCCTGATGTTGACCAGTTGCCAGATCTTGTATGAAACGCATCCTATTCACACAATCCACACACAATATACAATGTTCAATACGTTTGTCACCTCAACCTGGCAACCTATAACCCTCAACCTGGCAACCTATGACCCTCAACCTGACAACCTATAACCATCAACCTGGCAACCTATAACCCTCAACCTGACAACCTATGACCCTCAACCTGGCAACCTATAACCCAGGTGCGCAAGCTTTTTTCTACATACTATATTACTTTTTTTTGACATACTATACTATGATTTTTTATGACTTTTTCGACATACTATACTATGACTTTATGTCTTTTTTTTACATACTATACTGACTTTTGTTTCGAAATACTATACTATGACTTTTTGTGATATTTTTCTACATACTATACTTTGAGTTTTTCATCACTTTTTTTTTGGACATACGATACTATGACTTTTAATGGTTTTTGTTCGACATACTATATTAACGTTTTTGACTTTATTCAACATACTATACTACGACCTTTTTGTGACGTTTTTTCGACATACTATGACTTTTTTGTAATTGTTTTCGACATACTATACTACGACTTTTTATGACTTTTTGGACATACTACGCTATGACTTTTTACCACTTTTTTTCGAAATACTACACTGACTTTTTTCGACATAGTATACTTTTAAACATACTATACTACATATTATACTATGACTTTTTATGTTTTTTTTTCCCAACATATCAATATACTTCAATGAGGAGACTTAAAGAGTGAAATACGTTTAATGAACATGGTGCATGAGATGTCGGTTTGTTGAGTCCCCTGATGGAGTCTGGACACTGGTGGAGCTGACGGAGGGATCAAGGAAGCCTGAAGATCAGCTGATGACAACGCAGCTGCTTAGGATGGGAGAGAGAGGAACGTGAAGTACAGAAGTCTCCCTGAATGAACTTATGCCGTTTCATTATGTCATATCATACTATGTCTTTTTATGCAATCTTTTCAAAAATAATATACTTTGACTTTCATTCCTTTTTTTCGACATACTACACTGACTTTTATGACAAAATAATTCCTGGGATCACACTGACGGTCTCTCGGAGTTTATATTCTTACATTATACAGAAATCTATTTGTCTTTTTGTAAAACATGACATTTTTTGAAATAATTTTCTAAATAATTCATCTGATAAAGTGAACTTTGCTGAGCCTGAAGTTTACCTGCGATGTCCCTAAACTTAAACTGAATAAATACAGTAATTCTCAATGAGTGAAAGAATAAACCTTTAGAAATATGAAGATGGATTTCAGACATTTAATAACTTTCCGTAATGTGCAAATATTGTCATTGGTAGTGAAAGAAAAGACAACAGACAGCGTTCACTGCGGTGACGTCAATAAATATATATCTTTTTATTAGTTTATCTATATACATTTGGAATGTAAAGATGATCCCAGAGGATTTTGTAAATAGTTGATCATTGCACTTCCATAACCCAGGATGTGGATCCAGTGTTGGTTACGTCATCTGCTTCACATGGCGACGGCTTCCTTCGCTCCCTGCAGAGGAGTTAGACGCAGCATTCAGAGGTTAGAGAGCAGGCGTCTGTCGTTTTAATCAGAGCTGAAACAATTAGTCCATTAACGATCGCTATGGTTACATTAACAACAACACAAATGCCCATAAATCTGTCCTGATAATGTCAAGTGTAATGTAATAATTCAACATATTGGCGTTTTCTTTCCGTGAGTGTAGGCCTAGAGTCGCTACTCACTCTGAAGACCATCGCCATCACTCTCTCACACTCTAACACACACACAGACACACACAGAGAGAGAGACACACACACACACAGAGAGAGAGACACACAGAGAGAGAGAGACACACACAGAGAGAGACAGACACACACAGACACACAGAGAGAGAGACACAGACACAGACACACACACAGAGAGAGACACAGACACACACACAGAGAGAGACACACACACACAGAGAGAGACACACACACACACACAGAGAGAGACACACACACACAGAGAGAGACACACACACACAGAGAGAGACACACACACACAGAGAGAGAGACACACACACAGAGAGAGACACACACACACAGAGAGAGACACACACACAGAGAGAGACACACACACACAGAGAGAGACACACACACACACACACACACACACACACACACACACACACACCTTTAAATGTAAACTGAGCACCTACAATAACACAAGCCTCCCTTCATATTCAGAGATCTCCTCAATACATTCACGGGCCGTTACACAATCTGTTCTGGCTGAATATTGAAGAGACATCTGTGCAGACCTCGAACTAACAAGCCTTTTTACTGGCCCTCGCCAACACCTGAACTAAAACCAATTACAATATAAACGTATGTTTTTAAAAAATATGTTATTTGGCGAGGCGTGAACCATCCGACGCGCAGAGTACCTAAGTAGTCCTCAGAGTGTGGCGTCCGGCGACTTATAACACCATGTGTGGGCCGCAGTGGTGTAGTCTACGTGATCCGCAGGTATGCGCAGTATACCCACTAAGAAAGCTCCAGGATCTCCATATCCCCTCTTAAAAATGCCCAATGACACGCAACAACATACTTTCTATTATATTTTTGATATATTTTGAATTGTCATCTGTGTTTTTCTTCTTCAAATAGACTAAATAAAAGGATTTCCACCGTAAATTGGTGAATAAAAGTGAATCTGAATGCAGGAAATGAAGTCGTTGACGCTCAGAACTTCCCTGGGGTATGACAGCCAGACCCCCTCCCAATATGATATGGCCTCCCCCAAAGGCAGATTCTGGCTAATATACATATACAGTACAGTATACCAACTACAATACATTAGACTACACCACTGGTGGGCTGGGTCTGGATGCAGACCTTGGTCTGTACTTTTGAGAAGCGCTGATATAAAGCGTCCCTTGCCGGGAGGAACTGATGCTCACATTATGAATCTTATGTCGGTTACTGCAGTCCTCTCCTGCCCCGCTGTTTAAGACTCCACGGGACACATTCCCAAACATCATTTGACTTGTGTCTCTTCCTGTATTATCGTTTTACATTCTCCTCTGTCACTTGTTTACCTTGGTGAGTTCAGGGAACAGCTCCTGCACGCCGATGTCCAGCAGGACGTACGTCATCTGAGGAGACACAACGGCAGAGACCAGCTTCACAAAGCTTCACCGAGCTCACAAGCACCGCAGGCAGCGGCCCAATGTAACTGAGTACATTTACTCCAGTACTGTACTTCAGTCCAAATGTTGAGGTACTTGTACTTTACTTGAGTCTTTTCTTTTCATGCCACTTTCTACTTCTACTCTGCTACATTTCAGAGAGCAATATTGGACTTTTTACTCCACTACATTCATCTGTTCCAGCTTTAGTTACTAGTTACTTTACACATTAAGGTTTCTGCACACAAAACACATGTAGTTTATAAGATCTGATGTTTTATTCTAAAGTAAACTAGCCAACAATATAACAGCTACAAGTCCAGCTGAGATGATCAGACCATTAAACACACAACTGTTTGGATCCTTTACACTTTCTACAATGGGAGGATTCTTCTTTATTTAAATACTTTAACTACATTTTCCTGATGATACTTACAGACTTTTACTGAAGTAACATTTTCAATGCAGGACTTTAACTTGTATCAGAGTATTTTGACAGTTTGGTATTAGTAATTTTACTTAAAAGATCCCATGGCATGAACATGTCACTTTATGAGGTTTTTTAACATTAATGTGAGTTCCCCCAGTGGCTAGAAATGGTGATAGGTGTAAACCGAGCCCTGGGTATCCTGCTCTGCCTTTGAGAAAATGAAATGAAAGCTCAGATGGGGGGGGGGAGAGAGAGAGAGAGAGAGAGAGAGAGAGAGAGAGAGAGAGAGAGAGAGAGAGAGAGAGAGAGAGAGAGAGAGAGAGAGAGAGAGAGAGAGAGAGAGAGAGAGAGAGAGAGAGAGAGAGAGAGAGAGAGAGAGAGAGAGAGAGAGAGAGAGAGAGAGAGAGAGAGATATCATGGCTTGGAAACAAGTGGCTCTCCTCCTCAATAGCATTTAAAGCTACAGACACAGAAATGGCACATCCTAAGGAAAGCTCATTGTGGGACTGGCTCTAGTGGCTGTAATTCTGCACCAAGACTTCAGATACAGTATTAGGGGACCACTAAGGCCTATATAAAAGAGACTTCAGATACAGTATTAGGGGACCACTAAGGCCTATATAAAAGAGACTTCAGATACAGTATTAGGGGACCACTAAGGCCTATATAAAAGAGACTTCAGATACAGTATTAGGGGACCACTAAGGTCTATATAAAAGAGACTTCAGATACAGTATTAGGGGACCACTAAGGCCTATATAAAAGAGACTTCAGATACAGTATTAGAGGACCACTAAGGTCTATATAAAAGAGACTTCAGATACAGTATTAGGGGACCACTAAGGCCTATATAAAAGAGACTTCAGATACAGTATTAGGGGACCACTAAGGTCTATTGGCATGTCAGCATGTCATAGGACCTTTAAGTAAAGGATCTAAATACTTCTCCCTAACTGCAGGCCTGTTGTCTGTTTTGTCCCCCTGTAAATGTCCTCTTGGTTTAAAGTTGTTCCGTTTACCTGTTTGTTGAGGACAGGCTGCTGGAAACCGTCAAAGAGGAGTCGGATGCCTTCGTATTTCCTCTCCTGGCCGATGCACTTCACCACAAATTCTGAAATCAAACACGCACACTTTAAAATCTACTGAACCGCATGACAACTCATCTGTGCTCAGACCTGTCTGAAGTCCTGACAGAGCATGTTTGGATGTAGATCCACACACATTCCTGAGAATATTAATAAGGAGTGGTGTTAATCCCATCTCAGATACACCTAGTCTGACCTGGAAGGTCTGGCTAGACAGCGGTGATGTTGTGTATTGTTTAGGGTCCTCGCCACCACCAGACTAATCAGCATTGCAGATTGAACATGTAGCTGGACTTGAATGGCCTTCTTTTGACTGAAAGTACTGCCAAACAACATTTTTTTCTGCTCACCAGTTCCATTTCCACTTCCTCTCAGCCTGCTGCATTGAAGCTCCACCTACGTAAACACCTTCCTGTAATCAACGGCGCCGTCATTACGTCGACCAGCGTAGCGCACGTAGTGCAAGCGTAGGGTTCAGTTTGGTGGAAAAACATTATAAGGTTTGGCAGAAACCCAACCCCGTCAAAAAGCCCAATATTCAGCCGAATCCTGGATTCGGTGCATCCCTGCTCATATGATAACAGAAAGCGGAAGTGTATTTCTGTCAGGACACGTAGTGAAACGTAGAAGATATCGGCGGTCTGTGTGACTTGAGGACCGACCTGGTAAATACTTCATCATCTCATCAAACGTCTGCTTGGCTCGGAGTTGTTTGTCCTCAGCGGTGCGCTCCTCGCTGCTCTCGCAGAACACGGCATCTGCGGGAAGAAATGACAACACCGAGCACTGATAGTGGATCATTATTGCTTATGCATATCCATTTATGGTGATAGTTGTTATTCTACATGGCACGGGCAGGGCTCGAGCTTAAGGACCTCCCTATAAGAATGGTCATGGACGAAGTACACGGTTTATGTATCGCAAGTATATCGTTATTGCAATATTCAAAAAAATGTTATGGCATATTTTCCTCATATCGTGCAGCCCTACTGCAGATACTCAGGAATATTACTTTTTTCACTTTAAAAACCACACACAATGCTTTTTCTCAAACTCCAACTGTCCACTTAAACATGTTTTAAGTCCTGCTAACTTTGAGTGTTAGTGTAGACGTAGTCTAGAAGAGGAAACACAGACCTCTGAGCTGTGTGATGAGGGAGACCATATGGTGCTCCTGGAGGATGTGCTCCAGTTTGGACTGCATGTACTGATCTATGTAGGCTTCAAACGTGTTCTTAAACAGGATCCTGCCAGCAGCCAGACAGTGGTGCAGCCAGTCCGCCGTGTGGAACACCACCTGACCTGTGGGTCAAAAACAAAAACACTGAGACAGACTGAAGAGTCACAACACAGAGACAGACTGAAGAGTCACAACACAGAGACAGACTGAAGAGTCACAACACAGAGACAGACTGAAGAGTCACAACACAGAGACAGACTGAAGAGTCACAACACAGAGACAGACTGAAGAGTCACAACACAGAGACAGACTGAAGAGTCTCAACACAGAGACAGACTGAAGAGTCACAACACAGAGACAGACTGAAGGGGATGCTTCAATACACACAGGACAAATAACTGAAAAAATAAGCTTATAAACATGAAACAAGCTATAATTCCTCATGTACAACTTGTATTGAACAGTACTCTCCTCCACTCCAAGACAGCAGTTCAGCTTTGTGAGGGTCACTTACCGACGTACATCATGTAGTCATACATGCCGTCTACAGAAACCATTTCCATGAAGCATTTGTGGTTTTGTTTCCGCTCCAATCTCTCCGACAGGTTAGCATTATTCTTGAACAGGTCGCTGAAGAGCTGCAGGTTAAAGTGAAATGATGACACAATACTTAGCGGGTCGATCGGTGGAGTTAACAGGGTCGCATTCTGCACACTCTCACGTTTATAACAAACATCAGCATTAATCTGTGGCACGAATGCCTGGGATCATTTTTGTATTCCAGGTTTTAAACACCTTACAAAATTCAAATTCCGTTCTCAGCTCAACGCTTTTGAAATATTTAACACTTCGCTTCGGCATAAATATGCCACTTTTAAAGCTTGTTCACCTGTTATTCCAATTATTATTTTACAAGCAATGTAGGGCTATGTGTTTCAACGGCGCAGTGCTCACTCTACATACATGTAAAACGCTACATTACATCACTTCTAGCACACTTCATGGTGAACAAAGACGGCAAAAAAGCATCACTGATCTGTTTTAATTTGCATTTTCTCTGGTCTCAATCCGTCAGCGCTGTGGAGATAGGTCTGGCCATGTGAGACTACCAGCAGGCTAAGGCCTCCTGCACACCGGCTGCATGGCGTGAGCGTGGCGTTTCTGTTGCGTGTCAGTTGCGTGGCGGCTGCGTGGCGTTTTCTATGTCTTTGCACACCAGAAAGGTGTCTGACGCGGAGCTGCTGCTGCTAGCCTTGTCTGTACACATGGATGTTTCCCATAAACATAAATATATACTGATCTGATTACAGCAAAGACAACGTCGGCAGGATTGACGGCAGAATAGGCTCCAGAATATTTCCTTCTGTATTTTTTTTTTTAAATGACATTTATATCTGCATTTATGTCAAAATCTGGAGACTTTCAAACATCAACATGTCATTTATTAAATGTATTTGTGTCAAGATGACATAAACATCTTTTCGTATTCTATTTTGCCTGGAAACGCTTCCAACTCGCTTGTGTGTGGCGTGAAAAATAGACATCAGTTCTATTTCTAGCATGCACGTGTTTTCGGCGCGACTCGGGGCGTGTGTGTCACGCAGGCAGTGTGTAAGCTCTAACCTGTTAACATGGGAGCCCAAATAAAAACGGACACGCCACGCAGCTGACACGCTCACGCCATGCAGCCAGTGTGCAGGAGCCCTAACGTTACCGACAACATTATCTTTGCTTCACCTGTTCAACTGACTTCAGCAGTTCAACTGACGTGAACTAACCACACACAGTTGTGGTTAGCGGTGCTTCGCTGCAGTTAATGGCTGAATGAATAAGGGAAACACAATGGATGTTTGGCCTTGTTTTTGGCATTAAAAAAAGATCCTGGCCTGGCGGGATTCACGTCTGTAGAGTTATAGCACTGCCTCATTAACTGTCCCATGGAGAGAAAAAACATTAAGGCTAATTATACAGGCTGACACTCCCCTTTCCTTCCTGAAATTACTTTTCCTCTCAAACCTGATAAACTTTCTCTGCAGACTGACTGGAAAATTTCGTGCAGATCACTTTTCATAAAGTTAATGTGTTGACCACTTGAAGCTGGCTGTTAATGTGCCGGAGAGCATTAGAGTAAACACCCTGCTCTTATGTGAGCAGTAGAGAGAGCTGTTAAGTTTCTGTTTCACCTTCTTGTTGTTCTCAGCGGAGGGGCTGAGGATGGTCAGCTCCGGTTGGCTAGGTTTGGGCTTGGGCGACTCACAGGAGTTGAAGAAGGACTGGATGAAAGGGTCCAGGTTCTGTCCTTTCTGGAAAACACAATATTTGGTATCAATCACTGTCAGTGCTGTAATGTTACTGTACTTAAAGGGTAACCGTTTTTTTCAACCTGGATCCTATTTTTCCTATGTTTTTGTGTCTAAGTGACTGATGGGAACAACAATCTTTGACATTGGTCCAAGCTGCAATGTAAGTTAATAGGACAATTGTGCAGCTTGTATTTACCTTCACAAAAGTGCTCGTTTTGCCGTTGACAGACTCAGATTAATATTCTAAGTGTCTGACGACATTATGGGAAGGATTTCTAAGGAGGTCGACCTTTTTGTTAAAGAGTAAGATCCTTTTATTAAAACAAAAACATCCACGAAATTGCGTTCGCTAAACCCACCAGACTCCATGTAAATAAACAGTAATTTTAGCATCGTAAAACACACTTCATTCAAAGTCAGCAGTAACAAAATAAAACTATGAAAAGCCATTTTGGGTCGTCTTTCCACTTTTCCAACCATCACAACTCTAGTTTTGGTTGAAATAAACACACAGTTTACTGATTTACATGTGGAAATATGTTGGCTCTATACACGCCAAAAATACTGTTTTTTTAAATGGAGTCTGGTGGGTTTAGCGCTAGTGACTTCAGAGCCGTTTCTGGTTAAACAGAAAGGTCTCAAAGAGGTTTTAAAGGTCTATCTCTGTAGGGATCCTTTCCATAATGTTGTCAGACATAATAATCAGAGTCTGTCAGCGACAAAACGAGCACTTTTGTGTAAATTCCCCTCAGCATCTCCGTTACTCGCTACTTGCAAGACGTGTTTGTCGTACGTCGAAGTGAAAGATTCCTTCTCACATTCTGTTTCTGTTTTTCTCTTTGTTGATGTCAGACTTTGAATTTGATATTTAAGAAAGTGTGGAAACCCTGAATATTATGCTTTACTATGAGGAAGACACATTACAGTTTTTATTTTACTTCTAATTGTCAAGTACATTTAATATCAAAACATTACTTTTGATACTTAAGTACAGTAAATATCAGATACTTTACTAGATTTTTACTCGAGTAATATTCTAAAAGGAGACTTTAACTTCTACCAAAGTCATTGTCTGGTAAGATACTTGTACTTTTATTCAAGTATTGCTTTCAAGTAGGACTTTATATAAGACTGATCAGGACTTGAGGATGCTGGGCTGTTTTATTATGTTTCTCATAACAGAGAGGTCAGGGCCAGAGACATAACACCCCCGGATGTTTGCTGATTATTTATCAGGTTAAAAGGAAGTCTCCATCCTCACCTCCCACCTCCTCCCTGCATTCATTCATTATTACACACTAGACATCATCCACAGAGACCTTAAAGCTGGGAAAACAACAGCTTCTTTCAAGAACAAGCACAGGTTTCCTTTGTGCAACCGTCCTGGTGTTTTTGGATCACTGTGACATCGTGTTGCAAGATCTTGCTCGAAGTTCCAGTTCACACAGTTGAAATTAACTAGATCATGTTTGTTTCTTCCTTACTTTCAAATCTGCTGCTCCACGCGGGAGCCCTATGTTCCCACATTTCCTTTTTCATAAATGTGTATCAGATGTTATCCCCCTTTCTCCAAATTTGGTAGCCAATTACACCCAACCTAACCCTAATTTACTATAAAGTGCTTCCAAAAAAATGTTGTGGGAGGATAGGGCTTAAATATAAGGGAAATGTAGAAATGTGGGAACATTGGGCCTCATTTACCAACCGTTCTTACGAAGAATTGTGTTCTTAAACCCCACTTATGCACGTTTTACAAAGATTTTGACATTCACTACTGTTTTCTGATCTTGGATTTGTTCTTAGCTAAGAACAACATCTACGAACACTCAAGAGCACTCTTACGCACATTTGAGTGATGACAGTTTGCTCCAAATAATTGGTTACTGCATTTTATTTAATTCTACAGTCGTTTACAATGATAGTATTATAATGTATTTCTGATCATTTGTTGAAAAAACAATCATAGTATGCAAAGAAACACCAACACTGCAATTTACATCAGCAATTAAACTGATTAAATCCTGCGTTATTTGGTGATTGATCGCGCTATTTATAGGGCAGTGGTGGAATGTAACAAAGTACAGATACAAAGTACAGATACTTTGTTACTGTACTTAAGTGGATTTTTCACGTATCTGTACTTTACTTAAGTACAATCAATAGTGCATACTTTTGACTTTTACTTTGTTACATTTTGCAGCAATTATCTCTACTTTCTGATCTATTTTCTGATCAGTTTTTCCCCCTGCCGAAACGTCTTCCTGACCGTCACACGTTTGTCTCACCAGTGAAGTTAGGTTGCCATAGATATATACAGGGCACCGCCGATCCTTCATCGGCTTCCAAGCCGGCTCCGGTGCTCCAGAGCCCGGGCGCCGTGCCGCTGACCCTCGGTAATACAGCCTTCGGTAAAAGTGAAAATGTTTGTTTTTTATTATTCCCGTTTTTAAATCATAGTTGCCTCTCCACAGCGTTGTTTACTCCTCCGCCAGGCAGCATAAGACGCGTTCATATCTTATTTATTTGGCTGGACCTCTTCACATCTCCTCCCCATGTTTGCTGCTTCACACACTATTTGCGTACACTCCCATGGTTAAAGGAAATAAAACCGTCTTAAAATACATCCATAAATAAAACCAACCACATTCCGATTCAAACAACATATTTCCGTTTTATGCTGGTTAGCATAGGAACTTTTTATTTTTTTAAAGCCAGGCCTTGTTTGTGGTAGTGGACATATTACCATTAATACTGGTAATATGGAAATAAGATTAAGAGTACTTTTAATACTTAAAGTACATTTAAAATCAGGTATCTTTTACTTTAACTTAACTAGGGTTGTCATTGTGGTACTTCTACTTTTACTAAAGTAAATGTGTCTCTGGTTATTTGTACTTTTACTTAAGTACTGAGATTCAGTACTTCCTCCTCCACTGCAATGTACAAGTCATCTGCGACTCCAACAACCATTTCTTGAACGCAGTCTCCTGCTTCCCAGGAGGTGCACAGGAAGTGTCATGTCCTTATATGGAAATTTGCTGGGAGTTTTCTTATGCTAATTAGCAACAACTGGCACTCGCTTTCAATTACGAAGACGTGGGATTCATCAATCCTGATGGACCATAGGGCTGTGGGAACATAGGGCTGTGGGAACATAGGGCTGTGGGAACATTGGGCTGTGGGAACATTGGGCTGTGGGAACATTGGGCTGTGGGAACATAGGGCTGTGGGACCATTGGGCTGTGGGAACATAGGGACTGTGGGAACATAGGGCTGTGGGACCATTGGGCTGTGGGAACATTGGGCTGTGGGAACATTGGGCTGTGGGAACATTGGGCTGGGGGACCATTGGGCTGTGGGACCATTGGGCTGGGGACCATTGGGCTGTGGGACCATTGGGCTGTGGGACCATTGGGCCGGGGAACATAGGGCTGTGGGACCATTGGGCTGTGGGAACATTGGGCTGTGGGACCATTGGGCTGGGGGACCATAGGGCTGTGGGAACATAGGGCTGTGGGAACATTGGGCTGTGGGAACATTGGGCTGTGGGAACATTGGGCTGTGGGAACATTGGGCTGTGGGAACATTGGGCTGTGGGAACATTGGGCTGTGGGAACATTGGGCTGTGGGAACATTGGGCTGACCCCCTCCATGCCATTTATTTTCAGTAGAATCTCCTCTTACTGTGGCCAACAATCGTTGCCATCTTCCAACTAAATTAAATACAGTATCTGTGCATATTTGCTTATAAAACTCCTTTATATATTCAAAGGAACTGGCTTCGGTAGTGCCGGTAACTGCGTTGTCCAAATTGCCAGTTGCGCTCACCATGCCAAAAGTTTTTGTCACTTTTTTGGAAGTTTGTCGCTTATTTGAATATGTTGTCTCTTTTGTCTCCCTAGTGTTGCCTTCCTTCTTTCTACTGTTTTTTTTCCCGAAGTTTTTATTACTATTTTCGACCTATTCTTGCCTTCTTTCTACCGTCTTTTTCCAATGTTTTGTCGTTTTTTTTTTTTTAAGTTTTTGTCTCCTTTTTTAATCAGCATCTAAATGTTTTCCAGGTCTAAGGCTGTTGTTTAGTAAATCTATCGCTGACATTGCTGTATTCTTCCTTTTTATTTCTACCAAAAATGATTTGCGCTGGTACACGGCTTAAAAAAAAAAAAACTGTTCAAAGGGGGTACATTATTGAAAAAAAGCTTTGAGAACCCCTGATCTACGCCAACCATTTACGTAAGATATTACGAGCAACCACGGACTAAAGCCACCAGTTCACACGGTCACCTGTTAAACCGTACACTCACGTTGATGTTTGTTAGCTGCAAACGGATACGTTCAGGTCACCGTTCATACACAACACTGATATTCATATCTCTCTAAACACACATTAACTCCTTTAATGCAGCGTGAGATGACTAACTGAGATTTACACTTACAAATAAATGTCTTAGTTACCGGAAGCCATAGTGGGTCAGTTTCACAAAAATAATGTATGGGGAAACAATGTGTTATTCTCTAATTTCATTGTTTTAAATGGAATCAGATGAGTTAATTTGATTGGCTATGGCTGATATTAGTTAATACCTTAAAGGAATAGTTCCACCGTTGGTTTTTTTTGTGTGTTAGATGATTGATACCACACTCATGTCTAAACATAAAGCAACAGCAGACAGCTCATTAGCTTAGCTTAGGTGTACATGGACATAAGGACAAATGACATTATTTGTCATCATTAGAGCGGCATTTCAACTCACCTCTTTTATCAGCTTCCCCGGTACGGACTTGAAAATCTTTCCTGTGAAACAAACACTCTGTTAACAAATCGACTGAACAGTTACAGGATTATAAAAGTATACGCTTTGTGGATATTCAGGCACAAAGTAAAGAGTTTTGGGGAGTCTGTAACCCAATCCATCCAATGTCTCAATCCACACAAAGTCAAATCAAACATCTCTCTCAGCTCGGCGTGGATATGTAGTCATGTGAAAAAATTAGGACACCCATGCTAAAGTTGACTAAAAAGAGGAATAAAAAAAAAAACATCTTTTGGAAATTGATCTTAAAAAAAATGAGGAAAAATCCAACCTTTAAGGACACCAATTTTCTTTGTGAATGAATAATGTATCGTAAATAAATGGTGTTTTAAGCCCACAATAAACATACCCCCTTACGTTGTCTTCCAGGCAGCGCTGCCTGGAAGACAACGTAGGGGGTTTATTGCCTCTTGATGCAAAAATGGGTCAAAAAGGGAAGTAGTCTTTCATTTTCTCAAACTCATTTTGGAGTACTAGGGCTGAGCGATATGACTGGAATCAACATACATAATATTAGCTGCCACTTCTTTGTGGATAAGTAACGTTTTCGACAAATTATTTGTGTCAATTTCATACCCAGGTTGACATCCGGCAGCATCCTGTCCAGGAACTGAGACTCCATGCTGTGAGGAGACAGGAAGTCTGCCAGCAGCTGACTGTTACTGAGCTCTGGATGCTGTAGGAGTCTCTGCACGCGCACACACAGCAACAACCCCACATATACGACAGACAGACAGACAGACAGACACACGGCTTAGTATATTTACAGTTTAGATATTTACCGGCTGGTATTCTCCCGAACACAAACTTGACTTTCTGCCAGGCCAAGCTTGAACATAAAAACAATCTGTGTATCTCGTACATAATGGATCTACAGAATATATGTAATGTTTCTCGCAAAAATAAGATCCTACTTGTGGTGGCATCTGGTCATTCATTTGGTAAGTAAGGACGCTACGTAGTAACATATCAATCAATCAATCTTTTTGTCTGATTTAAGTGGGTTTATGTCTTTATTTGCTACTTTGTGGTGCTGAACCTTACAGACAAAGTTAACACTGTTAAAAGACGGCATGGATGTAAAGATTTGTGCGAGTTCTTTAACACTGAATATCTCATTCCTCTCACACACAAAACAGGTGCTCAGCACCAAAAACAAAGACAACTGCAAAACATGAGCAACAACACTCATTCTTAATGATATCAAGGTTTCATACCTGTAAATATTCCTCAAATTCTTCCCTTTTGGATGTGAGGAACTCGTGATTCTTTGGTCCGATAATTCTTTTGGATGGAAGCTGAGCATCTGCAAATGTGCCTGGAGAAAAAGATGAACTCATGTAGCTCATTACAGAGAATATATAAAGAAACGGGAACAGATTAATATTGTACACAAGCTAATATTCTCATCAGAAACATGACAAATTGTTGAAGTCTTTAAGCGTTACCGTGGAACTCCGTGAGTTTAGATTCGAGAACGTAGAACTCCAGATATCTTCTGTAAACCGACCACTTTTCAGTTTCATGACCCACTGCGAGACGAAGAAGAAAACACAACAACATTACAACAAAAACATTATAAAACATGTGTGGAGGATAGTTGAGGGAAGTATTGAGGTCTAAGAAAAGTGTCTGGAGTAGGGATGCACAGAATCCAGATTTTTGAGGTTCGGCCGAATACCGAATCCACTAGTTAAGATTCTGCTGAATCCAAAACCAAATACCGAATCCTCGTCCCATCCTCAGTCCAGTAACACAGTTAAAAGCTGGTAATGGTCGTCTGGTTAACACAAGTTTTTAGCAGTGACTGTCCTTCCTTTGCCGTACCTGAAGTTGCTGCATTCTGGCTGCTGTCTGTAGATTCCTTCATGCTCAGCTCGTATTCTTCCAGATGTTTCATACCAGATGTTGTAACAGCGGTGATGTTGTGTATTGTTTAGGGTCCTCGCCACCACCAGACTAATCAGCATTGCAGATTGAACATGTAGCTGGACTTGAATGGCCTTCTTTTGACTGAAAGTACTGCCAAACAACACTTTTTCTGCTCACCAGTTCCATTTCCACTTTCTCACAGCCTACTGCATTGAACGCCCCACCTATGTAAGGTTCGGCAGAAACACAACCCCGTCAAAAAGCCCAATATTCAGCCGAATCAGAAGCCGACGCCTGGATTCGGTGCATCCCTGGTCTGGAGTGGATGCTCCAGATAAAAAAAGAAACTCGGCGCTGAGTTTCTGTTATTTATTTAACGATTAACGTAAAAAAAAAAAAGCCTCTGTCAGTAAGATTACGGAAAAGCAAAAGTAGCATGGGCCAAGAAAGAACCCATTACATTTTGAAAAGATTGCAAATCACGGGCAGATATAAGAATGATCATTTACGTCCGTTATCATTGGAAGAGAGGGGGTTTGTGCTGCATTCGTGTGGTGTTAGAATAATCGAGAAGATTAGTTCCAGACTGGGAAAACTCACACTGCGTTAACATTGTGAGATAGGGCATGGCTAGGCGGAGGTCTGCGCTCTCTGAGTGCCTTTCTAGGTATGTATATGAAACCTCTTGGGACACAAGACACGTGTCGGAAACATTTAGATAATAAGGTGAAGTCAAATGGCACAGTTTGAGTTAGTTGATTGTTAAAGTCTGTGTTCAGGGTCTAATATACAACACTAAATAAAGTAAAGGGGCCCTATCTTGCACCCGGCACAGTGCAGCGCCCGACACAAGCGTCCTTGCTAGTTTAAGACCGACACAGTCGTTAGTTTCTCGTCCAGCGCCCGCGTCGTTTAAATAGAAAATACACCTGCACCCATCTGTGGCCCATGGGCGTGCTGGTCTTACAGGGAGGTGTGTTCAGGTGCATTCTGGGCGTGCTGGTCTTACAGGGAGGTGTGTTCAGGTGCATTCTGGGCGTGCTGGTCTTACAGGGAGGTGTGTTCAGGTGCATTCTGGGCGTGCTGGTCTTACAGGGAGGTGTGTTCAGGTGCATTCTGGGCGTGCTGGTCTTACAGGGAGGTGTGTTCAGGTGCATTCTGGGCGTATTGTTGTCTTGAGGCAGCGGGAAGTGATGGCACCATTGACCAACAAAAACCTGGTCTAAAGTCAATAACGCAGCATTTCATTGTTATTTTAACAGAGCATTAGTAAAATGCTCCTAGGCTCGTGCACAGCGCGTGCACACTATGCTTGTTACACACACAGGGACGCACAGCAGCACACACACATGCAGAAGATTACAAATACAAATATTACGGTGCAAATCCTCCATCATAACAGCAATGCTCCAAGGTCCAAACGCGCCTGGCTTTTAAAGGGAATGGGAGATGATCTCTGATTGGTTGATTGCATGTTACGCCTAAAACACACCTCTGATTAATGAAGACACTAAGTACAACCCTTTTGATCCACGGAGCCTTTTTTTCTGCCGTCAAACTAGCAAAAGTGTATTTGGACACGCCCTAAACACACCTGCTGCCAGGCGCTTCACGCCGTGCGCTTAGATCGTTGAAATAGGGCCCAAAAACCATTATGTGCCCACAGCTTTGCAAACTGAGAAATTGTTTGTGTTGTTGTGAAGCGTGCGCTTTGTCTTCAGTGTGAAATGAAGTCGGAGAAGTTTCTGAGAGAGTAACTGAAGGCTGGAGTTAGAAGCTCATATCACATCACCAGAGAGAGGAGGCGTGTTTTACGGCCCCCCCGTTCGCTCACCTTCCTTCCTGTCGTTGCGCTCCACGTCGATGCAGAAGACGGGGATCCTCTCCCTCTTGACCTCGTCGTCGTAGATGTCGATGTAGGGGATAATGATGCTCCAGGCCGACAGGTTCCGCAGGGAGCCCGGCGTGCTGGCCGGCTCGGCGGGGGAGTCGTCCTCCATCACGACGGTCGCCTCCTCCACCTGCAGGGAGACACACAATGACACCTGTTGAGCTGGTGTTAACATAATTCAATTAAACAGGGGAGCATGTTCAGTGACAGAAGTCTGCCACCGAACATGCTCCTCTGTTTAATGAACGTGCTGTGTAGTGGGTGGCGGTCAATGTCCATGATCGCCAGCATCCTACTCATGATCCGTGAGTGACTCCAGCTCAATGCCAACAACAGAGCCTTTCATTACCAGCCTGTTCAGTCGCCCAGCGTCTCTCTTCTCAATGCTGCCTCCCCAGCACACCACAGCATAAAACAGGACACTGGCAATGACTGACTGGTAAAACATCCAGAGGAGCTTACTGCAGACATTGAATGACCGCAGCCTCCTCAGGATGTAAAGCCGACTCTGCATAATGCCTGTACTAGACAACTTATGGTTAAAATGTAACAAGAGATTTGCCGTTTGGACTCGTGAAAAAGAAGAACTCACCAGGTCATCGTCGATGTCGTTCATGGCGCTGGACGGCAACATGGCTCCCTCCATGGTCGTGCTCTTGAACACACCTTTGATTTTGCTGCCGATTCTGCTGATCCCGAACGTCTCCCCTCGCTTCGACATGTTTCTACGGTGAGCGGAGGAATATGTTGAGACATTAAGAGCATCTGACCTGCGTTTAAACCCTCGTGAATCACATCTCATCTATTTCCTTCCTTCCCCTGCTTCTCCCTCGTTCCCCCCCCCCCGGGGCTTCTCTCTGTCATGATCGTGCTCAATGTTGGATAACAAGCATATTTATCTGTCAGGTTTGTAAAATGACTTGTTGTCAGAGCATTTCTCTTTGTGCTTTGACAGCCGACATCAGTCATGCAGCAGACATGCAGTTAAAAAACAGCTACAAGCAGCATGAAGTCACTAAAAAAACTCATCTGTACGCTGTGGACTTTATTATAGACAACTGTGATTGGTTTAAAGAAATGCCAATAAACCAGAGCACGTTTTCCTCCCATCCCTGAATGCTGTGGAGTAGCCAGACCTTCCTCTAGCACGCTTTGGAGGAGGGTCTGGCAAAGCGAGACTAAAGATTACTTAACCACCTGAGACGTTGACCTCTAAAACTTTACCCTGTAGAACAAAGAGTCGTACAGTTAAAATTTTCAGTTATTGATTCCACGCAGAAGCATAAATCTCGCTTTAGACATGAGGTTAAAAACAAAGAGCAAGCGTCAGGGTAACATGACAGCGAGCACAAAAGCCCAGCAGCGGCTCCTGATGTTAAGATTTACTAAACTCGTTTCTTAGGCAGACAACATCGGTTCTATTGTCAGAGTAGCCCACAGTGAGATAAACTGTCTCTACATGCGTCACACTGTGTGTACCACTGAGCACGGTTTGTTTGCATCCAGCAGCTTGCAGGCAGCAGGAGGGCAGGTAACATGCCGAAGACCTACTCACCTGTTTTCTTCCAAACTGAAGCTATTTCTGGAATAAGATGCAGAAGCAGCAGCTAAAAGAGGACTGTTGGACAAAACACCTTCAAAAGGATGTGAGCAAACTTAAAGCTGCGTATTCGGAGGGCTGTTCCCACTACTAGACACAAGGGCTGGCTATCGCCAATAATCACCTGAATTGATTTGATTCACAAGGTCTCAAATCCATTACATTTCCCATTTAATTAGACATCAATCAGGTTAGGGACATTTCAGTTGCAACACCAGTTCATCTTGGATATAAAAGAGTCTTAGGTAGGGTTGGGTATCGTTTGGATTTTTACGATTCTGATGCCGAACCTCTTTTATAGAGTTTTCTTTTAACTGAAAATGATTTAAATGTAACAATATATTAACGTTTTTAAGTACTTAAATATATAATAAGAAGAGAAAGTGTGATATTTTGATGTCCGTTTCGGAGCGACAGAGGGAAAATATTTCAGTCGACACATCACCGAAATGAGGAGCCAAAATCTTTTGTTCTAATCCGGTCCGATTCCTACCGGTTGCGTAGGAACCGGGTTTCGGTACCCAACCCTAGTCTTAGGGAACTTCTGCTGTACATTGTACAAGCAAGAAGAAACCCTCAAATATGCACCAGGTTAATGTTTACATCAAGAACTGACCTCCCCAAAAGATTGTTAAATGTTCTTCTTACTTATACATCTATGGTAAAAAGATTTTAAAAAGATAGATTTCTGGATTTTATGAATCGATATCAGATCACTCAAACAAAGATCCATTTTAATGGAGAGTTGATCACTTTAACTCAGCCCCTAGAGACAAGTACAGCATAAAAACAAAAACATCTTTTGGTGGTTTGCACATTTGGTTTTCAAGAAATTCCAAATCTTACATTTCAAAGCCCAAACACTGAGAACAAAGGAGCTTATTATCTCCGGTTTATTTTATTTTCAGGGAGGCGTTTTCATCAGCCGCTTGTCACATTTTATATCACAAACCTGTTGATTCTTGAGTTCCTTGCTGGAGACTCAGCTCCCCGCAGCAGGTGTCTGAAGTACTGCACAACAAAAAGGAAACACAATGTACATAAAACGTATAACGTATCTATGATTTCAAGTCTGGAGCAAACATGACTAGATAAACTATATGAGTAGTGCTTCACCTAAATGCTATAAATTAGATTTCTGGAAAAAGTCTGTATGTTTTTTTTTCATTCACAATAAAGACCTGAGGTGGAAGAAAAAGTATCCAGATCCTTCACTCGAACAGTGTTTCCCCTCGCTTTGTGAAAGACTTAGGTGTGGGCGTATTTGGCGTATGACCTGCAGCAAAGGGCCACAGGTTGGAGTGTGTGTGTGTGTGTGTGTGTGTGTGTGTGTGTGTGTGTGGGGGGGTGGCATTAAGTCAGATTCAGTGGTGAGTGAAACCGAAGCAGAGGGACAGACACATCTTTTACGCGTTCAAAATAAGTTTCAATCAATCAAGATAGTAGCTGAAGTAGTGTCCTTAAAATGACAATATTTCTCTGGAAAATGTAGTGAAGTACAACCATAAAGTGACGCTAAACAGAAATAAGAGGAGCACATGGATTTCTGTTGGGTACCTGAGTAAATGTACTTTGGTACTTTGCAACCTTGCCAAAGACAAATCTATAAAAGTCTAAATATGTCACACAGAACCTTTATTTCTACTCTCAGACATTGGTAAAAATCAGATGTATTTTCTTTAAAGGCCTTACTTCATCGCTGTGACAGAACATCGGAGTGAAGACTCTCTCCAGCAGCGACAGGACGTGTTCGTACGCCTCAAACAGGCAGCGCATCGTCTGCAGCTTCACCACGCCGCTGTACGGACCTTTAGCAACTGAGAGGGAGACAGCGTCAGGTCAGACTGCTTTCTCTTTAGAAAGTTTACACTGGCAATGCTTCAACGCTAAGGGGGTTTTTCATGCGGTCTGACAAGTAGAACAAAATTCTACTTGCCCAAAGTCTATTTTTACTGGCCCCTATTGAAAAATAATTTAGAAGAATGATTTTTGTACGTCTACATTAGTGTATGTTCTTTTCCAGTGCTCGAAGTGGGCCGGTACTCACCGGTACGCAGTCCCGGCACTTCTACATTTTACTCTTCAGTGTACCTGCACTTTTTCTTGAGTACCGCTACTTCTCGCATGTAGCCGGTACTCTACCACTGACAGAGAAAGCGTCAGAGTCAGAGAGATTGACTCTAACGTTACATAAGCTACACTACCCATATGGCACTACGTGATTTACCTTCGGATCTTGACAAATCACGTAAAGGCAAGCAGACGGCCCGCCCTATCAGAAGTTCGCTTAACCACGGACGCTAGTTCGGAAAAGCTGTCTGATGCCTGCAGCCTGACCGTAACAGATTTTTCACTGCTAAAAACCTAGAATCTAAAAAGAAGTGCATCGAGTTTGTTTCGGACACCGCACACACTGTGTACAAAACTTAAACTTATTCCACCAACTCTGCTCCGGGCGCATCTACACGTCTGCTTCCTCTCTCTATTTCTCCTCTGCCCCCTTCCCACGCATGCATACACACACACACACACACACACACACACACACACACACGACTTGTTTAAATAAATACATACATTTATGTTGTTAATTAATAAATTGTTGTACCAGCAATATCTCCAAGTTTTGTCATAATGATTTGCCAATGCAAGAGAGTACCGGCACCTTTTGTTTTTCCACTTCAAGCACTGTTCTTTTCAAAACTGATTAAAACTAGGGCTGTCAAACGTATCGAATCAATAAAACAAGTTTATGCAAATTCCTTTTAATGCCACTAATTTCTTTGACGTGTAATTAACTTGCGTGCGTTCTGCGATTTGGGCCTCAGGGCGCGACAGACACGCATGCACGCACAAAAGCCCAGCAGCGGCTACTGATGTTGATCGGTTCTATTGTCAGAGTAGCCCACAGTGAGATAAACTGTCTCTACATGCGTCACACTGTGTGTACCACTGAGCACGGTTTGTTTGCATCCAGCAGCAGGTGTACGGCCTCTTACTGTTCCTGATCTCCTCCACGATGAAGTGGTCGAAGCTGATCTTGTCGATGCTTTCGTCCACGCAGTAGGTCTCGTAGATGTGCAGCACCTCGCCGTGTAGACGCTGCAGCTCAGAGTCATTCAGATCCGGACTCAGGATCTTATCGTTGAACTCCTCTGGAGGAAACAACCACAGGTTTTATACACTCAGACGTGAGACACAATTTATGTTATAGGGTCGAATAGTTGCTGCTGAACAAAGCTGCCACATTTCTGTTTACATGGTGTCAGTAGTTAAGGCCTTAAAATATGTCACAGCAAAAAAAGATTCTCGAGGAATCTTTCCTAAAACACGCTAAGAGCGTTCCTGTAATACTAAGATTGCTACAAGCTTACTTGGCTAGTCAAATTTGAAGGCAAGCCAGCCTAGAGCATAAAGCGTCGGATATACAGGTGCGCGACACCGTGCGCCGGGCTCCGTAGATGACGCGCGCTCTACAAGCATGCACGGAGAGGTTTATGCTCAACTCATTGTTCATTGCAGTATTCTCTGAAACACCAGAGGGCGTACGGACAACATAATCTGTGATTAAGCAAGACGTAGTAGAGAGGGGGAGTAAAGCAAAGCAGGCTGCCTGGCAACATCCATGAATCACCGACACACCACCAAACATTACATTTAACTACTCTAAATATTAACGTGACTGTTGTTTATCTCCAAATCTAAATGACTGTCTGCCTCCAACACCGTTAAGTCTTTCCATTTTTTTTTAGCTTTGACAAAACGATCTCTCATGTTTTTTCACACTCTCCAGTGTCTCTCTGAACAGATGTTAAGGCTGTTTGACTCTCTGTGGTCTGTACACGAAGAATCATACAGATGTACAGTAGAGGCGAACCTCCTCTTCCCTAGCCTGACAAGCCAGACCCACATCCAGATGTTGGGTCTGGGAACTCACCATTGGCTGGGCTCAAGCCGAGGGGCGGGATAAACGGTTGTCTTTCAAATTCCCTCTGCACGCAATAGGATAGAGCTACAACCAATCAGAGCAACGAAGAAGGTGACATAGTCAGAGCCAAGCTAGTGGATAGATTAAACATTAAACTCCGAACACATCTTCCTTTTTTAAGAATGACTTCAGTGCCGTTCTTTGTTCTTTTCTCAAAGAAAAGCTGAACTCCAAGTCTTCCAGAGTCTCGGTTAAAGCTGATTCCAAAGACTGCTGTTCGCCAGCAGCAGCAGCCATCTTCTTTGTTTTCTAGTAGCAGGGAATTCACACGGAACCGTCGCAACTCTGCCATCATTATGTTAAGCCCCGCCCACCGACTCTATACATGATGTGATTGGCCTGACCAGAGTTTGGTTTTTCCAGCTCGCAAGCCAACGGAGAGTTGCTGGACGACCCTGGCTGCAGATTACATTTGCTGCCGCTAGGGTGGTCTAGATTTCTAGGCTAGCTCTTCCCAGCCGGCCGTGTTGTACTGAAAGCGCCGCACGCGCAGTTGGCGTAGTTACAAAAAGATTCAGAGGTGCACGACCACGCGCTGCGACAGCTTGCAGAGCATTCACGATGGGAATGACAGCCGTGGTGGCACCTTGCGGCGGGAACACTAAACTAAGCTTCAAGGCTGTTTTATGGTTCTGCAGAGGCTCTACGCAGAGCTTTCACTGTACCCTACGTTAAGTGGCCTGATGTTTATACTTGTGCGCTAGTGTGTGTGTCGAGCCGGTGTGTGTGTGTGTGTGTGTGTGTGTGTGTGTGTGTGTGTGTGGGGAGTGTGTGGTAGAGCGAGGGAGAAGTGAGAGAGTGACGGCGATTATCTTCAGAGCGAGTAGCGACTCTAGAGTCATAGTGAGAGAAACAGAGTCTCCCCTGTTCTTTCTGACCACGGTGGGAAATCTGGAGCAGGAGAAGTTAAACCTCTCCTTGATTTCATGTTGTTTACAGAGAAGGAGAACCAGGAAATGCAACGCTACCAAGCCACGGCCGAGCAACATGCGTCACTGTAACGTTGCACGTCAGGCTACGGCGTAGACGCAGAGGGGTCTGCGGGTGTACGCCATCGATTGGACGCAGAAGCATAAAACGGCCTTAAGCGTCCCTGTGTATGCTCATTGCTCCCGCGCCATCTACGGACACCCGTGCCACGGTGTCTTGTGCGCGTATAAACAGAGCTTTATGTATGCCGGTTGTTCTTACCGACGGTGAGGCAGAACTGCAGCACGTGCACAGCTCCTTCCTGCTTCAGGAAGTTCATGAAACGAAAGAGGAGATCCTGCTGCCCCCTAATCTCCTTCAGGTCCAACTTCAGCACCTACACGGCCACAAGGAGACGTTTAGTTATGAACACTATGCATATTTATTTATTTATGCACTTCCTGTGTGCAATATGCCATTTCTATTCATCCACACCTTATTTCTTCTGTATATCTGTATATATCATTTTTATATATTTTTATTTATATTTCATTTTTATCTGTTTATAATAAGGGTGTTTATAGTGTACATATATACACTATATTATATCTACTCTATTTCTTATATCTTTTGTATATTGTTTGAGCTGCTGTAACAAGGAAATTTACCCAGTGTGGGATTAATAAAGTCTATCTTATTTTACAGGGCAAGTACCGTTTTTTTTAACCTGGACCCTATATTGCTGTTTTTGTGTGTAAGTGACTGATGGGAACAACAATGTTTGACATTGGTCCAGTATTTAGCGTGAACGCTGTAACCGGCAGCCACAGACCGGGCTGCTATGTAATCCTACGGGGCAAATGTGCATCGTCCATTTGGTCCACTAAAAGTTCTGTTTTTTGCCACTAAAAGGCTCAGATTATTATTGTAAGTGTCTGACAACATTATGAAAGGATCCCTACAGAGATAGACCTTTAAAACCTCTTTGAGACCTTTCAGTTTAACCAGAAACAGCTCTGAAGTCGCTAGCGTTAAACCCACCAGACTCCATTTAAAAAAAACTGTACTTTTAGCAGGTATAGAGTCAACATATTCTAACATGTAAATCAGTAAACTGTGTGTTTATTTCAACTAAGACTAGAGTTGTGATGGTTGGAAAACTGGAAAGATGACCCAAAATGGCTTTTCATAGTTTTATTTTGTTTCTGTCGACTTTGAATGAAGTGTATTTTACGATGCTAAAATGAAGCGATTTTGTGGATGTTTTTGTTTAATAAAAGGATCTTACTCTTTAACAGAAAGGTCGACCTTCTTAGAAATCATTCCTATAATGTTGTCAGACACTTAGAATAATAATCTGAGTCTGTCAGCGGCAAAACGAGCACTTCTGTGAAGGTAAATACAAGCTGGACAATTGTCCTTTTAACCTACATTGTAGCTTGTTTCTCCGCTGCCGACTGCAGTGCTTAATATTGAATTAATGTCAAAGATTGTTGTTCATCAGTCACTTAGACAGAAAAACATAGGAACATAGGGTCCAGGTTGAGAAGCATCTATACAAGGTAAGAAATATTTCCTCATTTTATTTTATATAATAGAAATCTGTCGGCCTGTAGTGACACGCTCACTTTCTGGCTCTCAGTGAGTTACTCACAGATGGCTTTTTGTTGCTGACGTCTGCATATTTCTGTAAAAATGGAACCATGACGGACGGCGGCTCTGTGGGCGTTTCTGGCTGGAGATACAGAAGAGACTAAGATGAAGAGATTTTTGTTAAAAACAAAAGAAACACCGACAATTTCGATGTTTACAAAGGTGTCCTTTCTTTTCCCTACTGGATATATAAATGTATTCAGATTAAAAGTCATGGGATCAGTATTCCCGATAATTTTTTTACTTACTGGAGAGTCATCAACAAATATCAGCACCATGAGGTTCACAGTATCCTGAAAAAAACAAAAGAGAAACAGCATGTTGTTTTAATTAGAGATGTTCCGATACCGACACCAGTATCTGAAAAGTCTCCGATACTGCCTAAAATGGGTTTCACGTTTTTGTCACTTTTTTCAGCGTTCTTTTGTCTTTTTTTATTTTTTTCAAATGCTATAAAATTTAAAAAAACAACCACATTCAATAAAAGTTGTGAACTCATTATTTACTTTATTTGTGAAGAGCGTGGTAGGGAAAGCATCCACGTTATTTTTGTTTTTCATTCACACGGAGGCCCTGACCTTGGCGCATGTGTCTGTCTGTCTGTGTGTGTGTGTCTGTGTGTGTGTGTGTAAGATAACAGTTTCTGCCTAAGAACCAGGAAGACACCCCCCTGTGAGTAGAGAATAAAGACACAGGAAAAGCTTAGATCGAAGCTCATTTGGACAGAGACTTTGGTGGACCGAGCTTCGACTTTATGTCTGTTGCTAGGGAAACTTAGTCTCTGTTTTTGTGAACCCACAGCTGTGCTGTAACTGTTACGATGGACTCAGTAAATTTCCTTAACTGAACTCTTCGTCTCAGATTGATCCTTGTGTTCTGGTAAACATAAGTCTGATGTAAGAAGGCGCGGGAATGAATAAATTGGAGTCAGATTTGACAGGTCTTAGGGCCTTATTTTAGACATAATTCCCTCTACAGTTGCAGCTAATCCTGTTCTACTTACAGGGTCAGCCATGAAATCCATGGTTGGTAACATGACGGATCCAGCCATCACCTCCCGCAGCAGCAGAGCCAGAGACCTGAACAGAGACAACACATAACCAACAGTTAGGGCTGCACAATTTACAGAATATTAACCTCAATCACAATGTTGGCTTCCTACAATTAAATACAGAAAACGCTAGGGATATATTATCTGCCCTTCACGAACCACTGACGAGCAAAGAAAACAACCATGACGGCTGCAGCTGATTGGACGACCGCCTCACGTGGGTCTGGCTGCTTCGGGATTTCAAAACAGACCATAATGGCAGCTCATTTGGAATAAGATCTCTTATTTACGCAAATAGTTCACCGAAACATGTTTCCGAAAACATTCTAAGCGAGAAATAGCCCGTGCAGTTACTGAACCTGTCTTCATTTCAGATCGACAAAGGTCAGTTTAAAAGATTTTCTTCGGCTTTTGAGAGGCGGCGAGCCGAGGCGGGCGCTCCTCATTTGCATAAAGTTGGCTGGATTCAACTTCATGCAAATGAGGAGCAAGTGACTCGACGCCACGCTTTTACAAAGTCCACGCGACACTCCCAGAATGCACTGCTTGGTTGCTCCTATAGAAATGAATGGGAAGAGTTTGAAATGACGCGGATACTGGACATGCACCATTAGCTTCCTTCCCTAAATAGAGTGAGTGAGTGAGTAAGTCTCGGTAATGTGGTTTGCATCCGCCTACCTGCAGTCTGTTGCTTTGGGCGGCATGACGTAGGGAAACAGCATCTCAGTCAACTTCCTTAGGTAGAGCAGCTCGTCTTTTCTGCTGTGCAGAGCAATGTGAAGGTCGGCGCCGTACTCATCCAGAGCGGCCTGTTGTAAACCATCCACGTTCTTCACTGGAAGAAAAGGAAAAAGGAACAGGGGTTCGAAACAAGCCCCAATTTAACCGTGTGTGCAGGCATCATAGGTGTGCTCCGGTACTTAAAAAAAATAGCACTACGCCCCTGCCCGAGTGAAGATAAACCAAAACATAATAAACAGTTTGAGCATGGCCCAAAACACAAGAAGATTAAAACACGTTTTAGCTGAATACATTTGTTGCATTATCACAGGCTAGTCCTTAAAGGGTAACTACTGTTTTTTTCAACCCTATTTTCCTGTGTTTGTGTCTAAGTGACTGATGGGAACAACAATCTTTGGTCCAGTATTAAGTGAGATCGCTGCAGTCGGCAGCGGAGAAACAAGCTACAATGTAAGTGCTCATTTTGCTGCTGACAGACTTAGATTATTATTCTAAGTGTCTGACAACATTATGGAAAGGATTTCTAAAGGAGGTCGACCTTTCTGTTAAAGCAGGGTGACCAGACGTCCCGACGTTTCCAGACGGTTTGACCGGGACAGTCCCAATTGAGTTGCGTGTCCCGAGTCCCGACAAAAGCCTGCTGGGACGCTAAAATGTCCCGGGTTACACCAACCACTATGAAATTGCTCGGTTGTCAGCGATTACATAGCCGACGTGGTCTAATTATAGCCCGATCATTAACTAAACCCATGTAGAAAGACTAATAAAGCATCCAGCGTATGATTTTAACAATGTGTCTGTCTGTCTGTCAGTCAGTCAGTCAATCGTAGCGGTCTGTGTCTGCATAATCTGTACAGCCAGCGTTACAATGTATATCTATAAACATTGTTGCAATGCCTCTTCTTATCTGTCTCATTTTAAGCGCAGTGAAGTTGGCTCAACGTTTGATATTCAGTTGATATTCAATTCTAACGTCCCCTTCGTTCGAGATCGACAACACAATTCAGGTCAATGACGTGATCGGGGTCAAAGAAAGTTGACATTATTACAGGGTATCAAGGGAAAACTAGAGATTTGTATCCGACATAAAGCTTCATAGCACTTCATCACCTGTTCTGTCGCTAGGTTCTGTGTAAGGGACCGTCGACAAATTACCGTATTGGTAGATCGGTAATGACAGTAGGGATGCAACACGTTGGCTATTTTTTGAAAAACATATTCACTAATAATTTGTTTTCATGACGACTGCATTACTTCCCAATACGTACAGTTCAGTTATCATTATTTCTGGAAAATATGAAATAAAAATCTAATTCTCTCATTCTGATTGCTGTAGTACTTCCCAATCACTCACTGCTACTTCCTACAGGTCACGGTTTCCTGAAAAGACACTTTATATTGAAGCAGGACTCAATTTGCTCTGAAAAATGTGACCTGGGCTGGCACATGTTCACGTTAAAAAGCGTGTGCGTGCACGAGCACTACGGTCACACGCAAAGTGTCCCGGTTTTAGATTCTGGGAAATCTGGTCACCCTATGTTAAAGATAAATAAACAGTAATTTTAGCATCGTGAAATACACTTCATTTAAAGTGGACAGAAACAAAATACAACTATGAAAAGCCGTTTGGGTCGTCTTTCCACTTTTCCCAACCATCACAACTCTAGTTCTGGTTGAAATAAACACATAGTTTACTGATTTACATGTGAGAATATGTTGGCTCTATACACGCTAAAAGCACTGTTTTTTTAAATGGAGTCTGGTGGGTTTAACGCTAGCGACTTCAGAGCTGTTTCTGGTTAAACAGAAAGGTCTAAAAGAGGTTTTAAAGGTCTCTCTCTGTAGGGATCCTTTCCATAATGTTGTCAGACATAATAATCAGAGTCTGTCAGCGGCAAAACGAGCACTTTTGTGAAGGTAAATATAAGCTACAGTCAGCTAGGACAATTGTCCTATTAACTTACATTGTAGCTTGTTTTACCGCTGCCGACTGCAGCGATCTCACTTAATACTGAAAGATTAAAGATCAAAGATTGTTGTTCTCATCAGTCACTTAGACACAAAAAAACAGTAGTTACCCTTTAACATAAAGGCCTGTGGTGTAATATTTTCTGTTGCATCGCCAGTTTTAACGTTCCATCTCTAGTTTTGGGAGGTGAGACTTTCACTACATCTAGATTTTTCTCAGCGTAGCTTCAAGTTGTAAATGTAAAACAAACCTACATTAATATAAATGATTGAAAGAATAAGGTATATAAATAATTGTGTGAATTAATACTTTAAGATCATAAGTGAGGTGTGTGTACCTTTTTCTTGAGCCGTTACAATAATTTCAATATGCTTCATTACAGCTTTCATCACTTTGTCCGCAAACACAGCAGGAACATCAACCTGCAAACAAGTAGGGCAACATTAGTGGAAGACGAAAAACAGATTACACACATTTTGGGATTAATAGACACAATTATATATATATATATATATATATATATATATATATATATATATATATATATCTATCTATATCTGTCTGAGTTCCAGTGGGAACGTGGAAGCTCTGGCAGGATATCTTGGTGTTATAAGACCGGGGAAGCTCCTTTAAGGAACAGCTCAGAGCTTAGTGTGAACATGAGAGAGAGTGGAACGGCTTCAGCGCTCAGAGTAGACAGCTGTCAGCTATCAGAGCTGAGAATACATCAGCAGTTTACTTTTTAAGTGGTGGTAAATGTACAGCCTTTTTCAATAATTTTTTCACCGTTTTTGTGGCCTTTGGTTACAGCCTTAAATATGTCTCTTCTTCTTTATATATATATATATATATATATAAAACAAACCTTCTGAGCCCGGCGGACGAGCACTGAAGCGAAGAAGCGAAAGGTCATCCTCACTTCATCCACACACGCCTCGTCATCTGTGATGTCCCTGAAAACCAAGAGGAAGGAGTTTAGAACAACTTCTCCATGTGTGTCAAATAACTTTCTTAAGACAATAAAATACTACTGGGTTCCTCTTACCTGTACCACGGGTACACAAAGTTCTCCAGAACCAACTCAAACACCTACAGGTTGGACACAGCACAAGGTTCACACAGCGTCTGTTTTACATTATAATCCTGTATGGAGTCCTGAGAGCTTTTTTTGAAAACGCCACCGCCAACGTTTTTTCTTGCAGCTCAATGCGTCTTTTTGAAGAAAAAAAAACCCTACGTCCAGCACTTTTTTGACTGTCAACCACGCCAAGTGTGAACATAGCCTACGTGATGACAATTTATACATGTCAAGAGTTTAATTACAATTCTACAGACACACATAACCAAAATGAAAATGTGACTTTGTAAGTAAATGTCAGAAGATAAACAGATAATAAATTAAAAAAGATGAAAAGTATGTTTCTAAGTTATATTGTCAGTATAATAGCCACATTTTTCTGAATAAAAAAAGAATATATTTCAGGATAAAACCGTGGATATGCATCCATCCTCTGAGGTACCTCTGCTATTGAAGCGTCCACTTTTGAAGGAACCTTCAGGTCCAACCATGGCTGATAGTTTTCAAGCAGCAGCGTCGGCCTGGAAAGAATCCAAACATATCAGCGTTTGCATCTTGAATGTGCTTGGAAAAATACAGAGATTATGAGAAAAGGAAGGAGTGTTGTGGGAGAAGACCAGCAGCCTTGCGATTCATGGTGACTTTCATTTTGTTCCCTGTTTTTAGCCGTATGTTTATTTCTGTGTATGTGCTTTGAGAGCGACAAAAATCCGGAGCCAACTTCCTTTCCTTCGTTCACACTTACTTGGCCATTAAAAGCTGATTCTGATAATAACATTAAACTGTTTCAAGAAGAACAGAAGTCAGGATTTAAACCGCCTTTGTCAGTTCTTTAACACAGTGGTTCTCAAATGGGGGTACGCGTCCCCCTAGGGGTACTTTGGAGGACTGCAGGGGGTACGTGTCCCCCTAGGGGTACTTTGGAGGACTGCAGGGGGTACGCGTCCCCCTAGGGGTACTCTGAGGGGTACTTTTGAAGGTTTTGTCTCTTGTTTTGACCTATTCTTGCCTTTCTTCCTCACTTTTTTCTTCAAAGTTTTTGTCTCTTTTTTGGAAGTTTGTCACTTATTTGAATATTTTGTCATTTTTGTCGCCCTAGTGTTGCCTTCCTTCTTTCTACTGTGTTTCTTTTCTAAGTATTTGTTACTATTTTTGACCTATTCTTGCCTTCCTTCCTTCCTTCTTTCTACCGTCTTTTTCCAAGGTTTTGTCTCCTTTTTCCATCATCATCTAAATCTTTTCCAGGTCCAAGGCTGTTGTTTAGTAAATCTATCGCTGACGTCGTGTATTCTTCCTCTTTATAGAGACTTGTTTTTTCTACCAAACATTATTTACGCTGGTTAGGGGGTACATGGCTTAAAAAAAGGGGGAACATTATTGAAAAAAGCTTGAGAACCACTGCTTTAACACATCGCTCAGAGCTGATTTTAACGTACCGGTGACGGTTGCACTTGATCTTCCCACAGACGGCACAGCTGTGGCCCAGAGGAAACAACTCCTGCTCCTGCCGCTGTTGGAGGAAGAAAAGGATCCACGCATATCCTTAATCTGTTATATCACACACTATAAACTCAGGGTTTTCCCCAGGAAAGTTGTTTAGCCCGGTGGCAAGTGTCTTTTTTTCGACGAGGGCCTGGCTGGGGGGCCGGTCCCAGACTGATGGCGGCTTTAATGTAGAGCCCACTAGTTTCTGTGATAACAGAATCGCGAAATCGAGAATAAAAAAAAAAGCTTTAAGACAGATTCCATAGGGCCGTACATTAAGTCAACGTCTACGTTTCAAACTGAGCCGCCCCGCTGTAACTGTAGTTTAAAAAACGTCTTCAAAATACATTAGAACAAAATCCCACAGATGTAGGTCTGGTGGAGGACAGTCTGGCATTGCCAGACTGTCCTCCACAGCGCTGCGGAGGAAGGTCTAGCTAGTCCACACAGCATTCCTGGATGGCAGAAAAACGTGCTCTGGTTTATTGGCATTTCTTTAAACCAATCACAATCGTCTTGGGACGGACGGAGCCACGGTGCCTCTGCTAAATAGTCTCAGGAAGGAACTTGTTTTGGTGGAACATGTGGACGTTGAAAAGTAGTTTTAGTTGTGCAACAGAAAATTCAGATTGGACAGATAGTCTAGCTAGCTGTCTGGATTTACCCTGCAGAGATCTGAGGAGCAGTTAACCATAGTCCTCAGAAATCCACCAGAGGTTAGAACGCCAACACAGAGACAGAGGACGGGGACGGACATCCGGACGAAAAATAGGGACAACCGACGGATCTTCCGGCAGCAACGGAGCAATCCCGGAGTGGAACATCGTGGATATAGACTAAGTGGGAGGCAACTTAGGCCCGGTGGGCCACTGGGCTTGCAGTACGCTGGTGGGAAACCCTGAAACTCCACAATTGATCTGTGTGTGCAAACACAACACTGCTCCATAAATTGATATCAAACAGGCTTCACGTACGTCGCAGCCAAATGCGTCGGATGTTTGACTGACCTTCTTCCTTGGCTTCACGGTGAAGAAGATATTCGGGACAAGGGACTCCGGTCTGAGGGAGCAATAGAAAGTGGCGACACCAGCCAGGAACGACCAGAAGACCATCAGGATGTGGATATACCTGGAGGGAGATTATTATACAGCATCAAAACAAAATGCTGCTCAAATAACATAACCAAGTATCAGTGTTAAATGTATGGCTCCTCTCAGTGTTTGTTTTTGACTTTTAGATAAAGTTGTAGCTCATATTGGCCCTTCCTAAGCGCCATATTCCGTCTCTTGTTTCTGAAAAATCGATTGATCATTTCAGTCATGTTTCACGCCAAAATAGTGACGGGGAAAATGATACACATTCTCAAGTTCCAGCTTCTCTTTGTCTTAAGCTACATTCACATCGCTACGTTTTGGTTTAAAAAACAAAAATCTTCTGCTACATTTCCCCCTCTCATGCCCCCTGCTCTGGCGTTTCCCCCTCTCATGCCCCCTGCTCTGGCGTTTCCCCCTCTCATGCCCCCTGCTCTGGCGTTTCCCCCTCTCATGCCCCCTGCTCTGGTGTTTCCCCCTCTCATTCCCCCTGCTCTGGTGTTTCCCCCTCTCATTCCCCCCTGCTCTGGTGTTTCCCCCTCTCGTTCCCCCTGCTCTGGTGTTTCCCCCTCTCATTCCCCCCTGCTCTGGTGTTTCCCCTCCTCTCGTTCTCCCCCCTGCTCTGGTGTTTCCCCCCTCTCGTTCCCCCCTGCTCTGGTGTTTCCCCCCTCTCGTTCCCCCTCCCTGCTCTGGTGTTCCCCCCTCTCATTCCCCCTGCTCTGGCGTTTCCCCCTCTCATTCCCCCTGCTCTGGCGTTTCCCCCCTCTCATTCCCCCCTGCTCTGGTGTTTCCCCCCTCTCATTCCCCCCTGCTCTGGCGTTTCCCCCCTCTCATTCCCCCTGCTCTGGTGTTTCCCCCTCTCATTCTCTGGTGTTTCCCCCTCTCATTCCCCCTGCTCTGGCGTTTCCCCCTCTCATTCCCCCTGCTCTGGCGTTTCCCCCTCTCATGCCCCCTGCTCTGGCGTTTCCCTCTCACCCGTTTTGGTTGGTAATCTGCGGGGTTGTGTTTCAGTCTCAACGGCCGCAAACGGAGACCTTTGGCCACACATTGACGCCAATGTTTCTCCTCCAGATTGGGTCTCATTGATCATGATGTCTCGTTCTCTGAGAGTTAAACCTACTAACGTTACCAACTACCAGCAACAGGGGGAGTCTCCACTCTGCCTCCTGTTTATGCGATATGAGGTTTGGGCGTGTTAGTTTAAACAGAGATTAAACGCTTAAAAACCAAAACGTAGCGATGTAAATGTAGTCTTATACAAAACTGAATTGAATTTAGTTTGTGTTTAGGACTTTTGAAAACAAGACACTTGAAGATGTCACCTACAAAAGTTGCGATTGACATTTTTTCACTAGTTTTTGACATTTTCATAGACAAAAAATGATTTCTTAAAATAATAGATAAATGTTCTAATCATTTCAGCTCCACTTTATATCATTAAGGTGATTCATATTAGATCAAAAAGAACAACAATCTTTGAAACTGGTCCAGTATTAAGCGTGAACACTGACAGACCGTGCTGCAGTGTAACCCTATCGGGCAAATGTTCAGTCAGTGAGCTTCCACTAAAAGTTCTGTTTTTGCCGCTGACAGACTCAGATTATTATTCTAAGTGTCTGACAACATTATGGAAAAGATCCCTACAGAGATAGACCTTTAAAACCTCTTTTAGACCTTTCTGTTTAACCAGAAACAGCTCTGAAGTCGCTAGCGTTAAACCCACCAGACTCCATTTAAAAAAACAGTGCTTTTAGCGTGTATAGAGCCAACATATTCTCACATGTAAATCAGTAAACTATGTGTTTATTTCAACCAAAACTAGAGTTGTGATGGTTGGAAAAGTGGAAAGACGACCCAAAACGGCTTTCCATAGTTTTATTTTGTTACTGCTAACTCTGAATGAAGTGTATTTTACGATGCCAGAATTACTGTTTATTTACATGGAGTCTGGTGGGTTTAGCGAACGCAATTTCGCGGATGTTTTTAGGTTTAAAAAAAAAGGATCTTACGCTTTAACAAAAAGGTCGACCTCCTTAGAAATCCTTCCCATAATGTTGTCAGACACTTAGAATATTAATCTGAGCCTGTCAGGTCTATCAGGTCCCTGATCAGACTACAGCAGCAGGCACGCATCACATGACTCATTCAGTGTTCAGAGATAATCTGACACACTCTAGCCCTGAAAACACTGGTTTGTCTTTGTTTTTTACCTGTTGAGCAGCACAGTCAGCGCGACCATAGACAGCAGCAGAAAGCAGATGACTGGATACTGACGTCCAGCTTCTCTCAGGACGTCAATCTTCAGTCTCCGTTTCAAAGTCTCCAAATACGTTACGATACCTGCCATCCTTTCTTTTCAAAGGGCGCCTGTTGACACATACAGACATTTCATATAACAAGCTAACACTACAAATGGATATTTATGTCTGTTTTAATTGCTTATACCGAATAAAAGTCAGGTTAAGCGTTTAAAATATAAGTTTAAACTTATGTCGCCGACAGTTAGCCAGAGTCAGCTAGCTAGCTAGCTAGCTAGCTGATTTATCTTAGCTAACAGTTGACGTTAGTTTTTTTTAAAAGGCAGACTTACAAAAACTACCGGAGCACCTCTTCATATAAAACACCACATTGTATCCACAAGCACAGTCTTCGTCTGTTGGCCAGACTTTAGTCCCAAACTCAAGTTTCCAAAGTTTTTACTTCATGTTTTCCTTCTTTTTTTGAAAGTCCCGAGCGACTTCCCTGACAGATGGAATGTTGTCTAATCCGACGCAGGGTTGCCAGATCCGTCGTAGGCTATTGGCATTATGTCAGTGCATTGTGTCATTTTGTGCAATACGTACAGGGTTGTTCAATTAAAAACTGCCACTGAAAGGAGGAGTTAATGTGCTTATATATATATATATATATATATATATATAGGTACCTGTCTAATGTATATGAAAGCATTACTATATAGGTACCTGTCTAATGTATATGAGAGTATTACTATATAGGGACCTGTCTAATGTATATGAGAGCATGTTTTGTGTTGCATGAGAGTATGTGTTGAGAGATGCTTATTTTCTGTATTCTGTGTTGTCTTTGTAAAGCTGCGGAACGGACAGAGTCCAAAACTAATGTCCCTTCTGGGACAATAAAGTATATCTTATCTCTTTGTTCTTCTTGTTTAATTCATTTATACAAGTTATTTACGAGGAAATGTCCGTAGACTAAATGTGTACTAAGGGCTGCCTGCAACTACTGAAATGAAAAATAAAAATATGTTCGATTAATTGGTGGATTATTTGTAAAATGTCAGAAACAAGTGAACAGTTACAATCATACACATAACATCTTTAGATATTGCTTGTTTTGTCCAATTAAGATAAAAGATTGTGTATTTTTTTTAAAAGGGGAAAACAGCAAATCATCACATCGGAGGAGCTACAATCAGAGAATATTTGGTATTTTTGGCTTTTGAAATGATTTTTTTACTTCATTTAAACTATTTAAGCATTTCTCTTTCTTTTTCTTTAAGTATTGCTGTTCTGTTTTGCTAGTGTTATTCTAAAATCATCAACTTGGTTGATAAAACTGTCTCACAGAGACATAAACGTGTATTTGACTAAGCAGACATGGCAACCCTAAATCCAAACAACGTCATTTCCGGTGGTTTTTAACGCGCGTCACTGAATAAATATTAATCCGTAGACCACGTCACTAATTAAATGTAAAATCTCTTTCATTTGTGTTAAAAGTGTGGTCTGTAGATGTTTTAATAAACAGTTCCTCTTCATGTTAAAGGGCCAGTACGATTTAATAAATTAATAGTAGTAATACATAATAGTAATCTAAACTGATTTAATATTTCGGTTTTATTTGACAATGTTTGTCTATAAGTTTAAGGAAATCCAATTTAAACATTTAGAACAGGAGTGTTAAACTCAACTTCTCTTAAATGCCAGACATGTACCGTTTTATTAACATGCTTTGACTTCATCCAGAAGTCAAATATGCCAAAAATGTCGGAAAACGTTGAGAAAGGCGCTAGAAAAATGTTGGAAATAGTGTTAAAAATGACATTAAAAGTGCCAAAATCTTAAGAAAAAGTTGAATAACTGTAGAAAAGGCGGCAAAAACATAGAAATTGCGCCAAATCTTTAGAAAAAAAACCCAAAACAGCTAAAAAAATAATGTAAAATGATTACTTTTTTATTCAACACTTTTGTCTCTTTTCCTGAAGTTTCTGTCACTTTTTCAGATTTTGTGATTTTTTTCAACATTTTTATCAATTCTTTATTGATGCGTTTTAACCACTGGAGTAGCGAACGTCTCTCCCCCTTCCTTCCTCTCTCTCCCTCCACCTCCCTCTCTCTACCTCTCCCTCCGTCCCTCTACCTCCCTCCCTCTCCCCCTCCACCTCTCCCTCCCTCTCACTCCACCTCTCCCTCCCTCCACCTCTACCTCCCTCTCTCTACCTCTCCCTCCGTCCCTCTACCTCCCTCCCTCTCCCCCTCCACCTCTCCCTCCCTCCCTCCACCTCTCCCTCCCTCCACCTCTCTCTCCCTCCCTCCACCTCTCTCTCCCTCCCTCTCTCCCTCCACCTCTCTCTCCACCTCTCCTCCACCTCTCCCCCTCCTCTCTCTCCTCCACCCTCTCTCTCCACCTCTCCACCTCTCCCTCCACCTCTCTCCACCTCTCCCTCCCTCCACCTCTCCCTCCCTCCCTCCACCTCTCCACCTCTACCTCTCTCCACCTCTACCTCTCCCTCCCTCCCTCCACCTCTACCTCTCTCTCTCCACCTCTCCCTCCCTCCCTCTCCACCTCTCCCTCCCTCCCTCCACCTCTCCCTCCCTCCTCTCTCCACCTCTCCCTCCCTCCCTCTCTCCACCTCTCCCTCCTCCCTCTCTCCACTCTCCCTCCCTCCCTCCCTCTCTCCACCTCTCCCTCTCCCTCCCTCCTCTCTCCACCTCTCCCTCTCTCCCTCCCTCCTCTCTCCACCTCTCCCTCTCCCTCCCTCCCTCTCTCACCTCCTCTCTCCCCTCTCTCCACCTCTCCCTCTCCCTCCCTCTCTCCACCTCTCCCTCTCCCTCCCTCTCTCCACCTCTCCCTCTCCCTCCCTCTCTCCACCTCTCCCTCTCCTCCTCTCTCCACCTCTCCTCTCCCTCCCTCTCTCCACCTCTCCCTCTCCTCCCTCTCTCCACCTCTCCCTCTCCTCCCTCCCTCTCTCCACCTCTCCCTCTCCCTCCTCTCCTCTCTCCCACCTCCCTCTCCTCCCTCCCTCTCTCCACCTCTCCTCCCTCCCTCTCTCCACCTCCTCCTCCTCTCCCTCGCTCCCCCTCTACCTCTCGCTACCCCCCTCCTCCTCCCTCCCTCTCCTCCACCTCTACCTCTCCTCCCTCTCTCCACCTCTACCTCTCCCTCCCTCGCTACCCCCTACCCCTCTACCTCTCGCTACCCCCTCCCTCCCTCCCCCTGAGTCCATGATGCAAATCATACAAACATATTCACAAGAACATGACATTAGCTTCACAATAAAAACACAAAAACCCCAAATCAAAGTCAATAACTTTATTAGAAAAATAGGTTTAACTCACCTCACTGTACAGTATAAAACAATTCATTTGCAAGAATGCAAACACACTTGTTAGCAAAAAAATAAAAACAATTCTTGACCCTTTAAAATTGGGGATCCAACAAGAGTCAAAACTAGTATGAAAAACAAAAGTCAGTCTGGCTCTTTTTTTTCCTTTTTCTTTTTACAAACCGGGTAAAACGAGAAACAAGCTGCACAATCGTTTTTTCTGAACTGGAAGATTGCTAAACATGAGTCATATTCAAAGACAGCGTTTCATGGCATATGTCACAACAAGGCAACAACAAAAAGGACTATACAACACAGTAAATGATGCTTAAGAACAAGAGCTTAAAGGAGAAATCCAACCTCAGATTAAAAACCACATACTAACACGTACGTGGACAGAATAATCCCCAACAAATACATCTGGGACGTCCTACTCCAGTGTTTAACACACACCAATGAGCCCCGAGGACGTCACTTTGGGTTCACCCTGGGGGAGAGAGGGGGAGGAGGAGAGGGAGAGAGGAAGGGGGAGGGAGGAAGGGGGAGGAAGGGAGGGAGAGAGAGAGAGGAAGGGAGGGAGAGAGAGAGGGGGGAGAGAGGGGGAGAGAGAGGAAGGGAGGAAAAGAGAGAAAGGGGGGAGAGGAAGGGAGGGAGAGAGAGAGGGAGAAGGGGGAGGGAGGAAGGGGGAGAGAGAGAGAGGGGGAGAGAGGAAGGGAGGGAGAAAGGAAGGGGGAGAGAGGAAGGGAGGGAGAGAGGGAGGAGAGAGAGAGAGGGAGGAAGGGGGAGAGAGAGAGGGGGAGAGAGAGAGGGAGAGAGAAAGGAAGGGGGAGAGAGCGGGAAAGAGAGAGGGAGGGGGAGAGAGGAAGAGTGAGAGAGGAAGGCGGAGAGAGGGAGAGACATACGCTACTCCAGTGTTTAAAAAGCATCAATGAGCACCGAGGGCGTAACTTTGGGTTCACCCTGGGGGAGGGAGGGAGGGAGAGAGAGAGGGGGGGGAGAGAGAGGGAGGGAGGGAGAGAGAGAGAGAGAAAGAGAGGGAGGGAGGGAGGAAGAGAAAGAGGAGGGATGGAGAGAGGGAGAGACAGAGCGAGGGAGAGCGAGCGAGAGGGAGGGAGGGAGAGACAGAGTGAGCGAGCGCGAGGGAGAGAGAGGGGGGGGGAGAAAGAGAGCGAGAGGGAGCGAGAGAGAGAGGGGCAGAAAGAGCGAGAGAGCGAGAGAGAGAGGGGGAGAAAGAGAGCGAGAGAGAGAGCGAGAGAGAGAGTGGGGAGAAAGAGAGCAGAGAGAAAAGACGAGAGAGGAGAGGGGGAGGGAGCGAGAAGAGAGCGAGAGAGAGAGCGAGGAGAGAGAGCGGAGAGAGAGAGGGGAGAGAGAGCGAGAGAGAGAGAGAGGGGAGAAAGAAGCGGAGAGAGCGAGAGAGAGGGGGGAGAAAGAGAGAGAGACGGAGGGGAGAAAGAGAGCGAGAGAGAGCGAGAGAGGGGGAGAAAGAGAGCGAGAGAGAGCCAGAGAGAGGGGGAGAAAGAGAGCGAGAGAGAGAGCGAGAGCAGAGGGAGAAAGAGAGCGAGAGAGAGAGCGAGAGAGAGAGAAAGAGAGCGAGAGAGAGCGAGAGAGAGAGGGGGAGAAGAGACGGAGACGAGAGCGAGAGAGGGGGGAGAAAGAGAGCGAGAGAGAGAGAGCGAGAGAGAGGGGGAGAAAGAGAGCGAGAGAGAGAGCAGAGAGAGAGAGGGGGGAGAAAGAGAGGCGAGAGAGAGCGAGAGAGAGAGGAGAAAGGAGAGCGAGAGCGAGAGGGAGCGAGAGAGAGCGAGGCTCTCCACCCATCTATCAAAACGTTAGTTTCAACATTAGGGGGGACAACTTGTAACCGGGGTGTCTGGGTTGTCCCCTTGGATTTTTGGAGCGTCAAACGCTTCATTTCCTGCATTCTGGGGTATCGTCCTGCAACACTTTGAGGCTTTTCTGCATGTAAATGTCCTTAGTTATGAAGATATTATTATTAATCAATCAATCAATCAATCAATCAATCTGTTGTATTGTTCTAAACTTTCCGCAGATTCAAAGCATTACACGTTTCGGGATGCTTTTTTAAATAATTATTGGGATCTCCAATTGTCCTGGGACATGTATGCATGTATTGGGGAAAATAAATCGTAAAAAACATGAAAATGTGTCAGAAAAAAAAAAAAGACAAAAACCAAATAAAACAACTTGAATAACAAAATAATTGTATTTCCCAACACATGAATGACAACCATGAACATGCACGCCGTAGTTTAAGGTGAGTCAATCCACATAACGTCCCGTTTAGGATTGGGCATCGGGAAACGCTTCCAACTTTAGGATCGTTTCCAAAAGTTTCTCTTTACTGGAATCATTTGGAAAATGTAAGTTTTCGATCCGATCACGGGTTCAACGCTTAACACGCGCAAGCTTTGGTTTCCGTAGCGGCCGCCGTACGTCCAGGCGCTGGTTGTGTGGCTTTATTTGTTGTGTGACAAAACCGTAAATCACTATTCAAGTGTTCCTCTTATCTGTGAAATAAGAACGTGACCCGTTTGGACTCCGACTGAAGAACTTCTTGGAACTAGTGTTTGTGGAAAAAAAAGACGGTGCTGTTTGGTACGGGAGGAGAACAGATCTAACGGGCGTCAACGGGAAAAAAACCAAGGGACTCGTCTTAAGGAACAATGTTAACCCTCCTGTTGTCAAAAAGTTTCTTTATCAGGTAATTAATTTGGGTTTCTTTCAACCACATTGTCAAAAAAATAACGTGGACGGTTCCGTAAAATAAATGATCATTGAATTGGGGTGTGTTACTCAATTTTATAGCATTTTGAAGAACAAAAAAAAATGATACAAGAACATTGAAAAAATGGACAAAATGTCCACAAAAAAAAAAGATTTTAAAAAGTGGGGAAAAAAGAAGTAAAACATAAAAAACCCCAACAAAAACATCAGAAAAAGTGACAAAAAAACTTGGAAAAAAGTGACAAAACGTCGGGATATGAGGGAGGGTCTTTTGACCCAGAAAAACAGAAAGTTGCAGGTCGACGCGAAGACAACACAAGGGTTAAAATGCCTTTAATACAGGGCTGTCAAACCCAACTTCTCTAAGGGCCACACTGGAATAAGAGAATCGCATCGAGGACCAGACGTGACGTTTATTGACGAGCTCTGATTTCATCTAAGAAGTCAAAAATGTCAGAAAACGGGACAAAAATGTTGAAAAAAAACAAAAAAAACAGAAAAATGACAGAAAGTGTTAAAAACTTCTGAAAAAGCTGCATAAATGTCAAAAAAGTGACAAACATCAAATACACCACCAAATCTTTAGAAAAAAAGCCCCCAAAACATCTAAGAGAAAGCATCAAAATCATTGAAAAAAAGCCCCCAAAATGTGGAAGAATAGCGGCAAAAATGTCAGAAAAAGTGACTAAACTAGGCCTAAAATGATGTGTGGGCCCGATCAAAGTGTGTGAGCATCTTGAGTTTAATACATCTGGCAGACCCTCAATAGAAGCAGATTAAAAATGACGTTTTTAAATGTAAAGAAGCTACGAAATCCGAAGTCTCAGGTTAAAAAAAAGTACATTTCACAGGGCAATTTGGGGCGTTCATTGTCCCTGATGTCTGAAATGTAGAGGCGTTTGCATACACAATTTCTTCAGCCCCTCCATTGTGTTTGATTAAGCTATTTTTTTCATTTGGGCAGCATTTCTGACACTGCTTGTGTGGGTAATTTGTGAATCTCTCTCTAACAGCACTCTGCAGGTAAATGATTACATACCGGCTGTAAAACTAAATGTGCTCAAAAATAAGTATGTCACCAAAAGTCTGTTATTTTCCCCCAATGCTCGAGTACATTAGGATGGATTTGCTCCTTTAAGTTCTTAACATTTTGATTTCCATTATAATGTGTACACTGATAGCGAAAAAGACATGAACACCAGTTTACTTTACAGAGAATATGTCACAACCACATATATGGCATGATAATCAGTCTACAGTGACATACAATGAGAAATGTATAATCGTGCTTTTGCAATGACAGCTTTTTCCCACATCAGGTTTACTTTGATTCCTAAACTTTTCAGGACCTGCTTAAAGGGTAACCTGGACCCTATGTTCTTGTGTGTAAGTGACTGATTGGAACAATCTTTGAAACTGGTCCAGTATTAAGCGTGAACACTGACAGACCGTGCTGCAGTGTAACCCTATCGGGCAAATGTTCAGTCAGTGAGCTTCCACTAAAAGTTCTGTTTTTGCCGCTGACAGACTCAGATTATTATTTTAAGTGTGTGACAGCATTATGGAAAAGATCCCTACAGAGATAGACCTTTAAAACCTCTGAGACCTTCCCGTTTAACGAGAAACAGCTCTGAAGTCGCTAGCGTTAAATCCACCAGACTCCATTTAAAAAAAAAAACAGTACTTTTGGCGTGTATAGAGCCAACATATATACATAACTATGTGTTTATTTCAACCAAAACTAGAGTAGTGATGGTTGGAGTAAGTGGAAAGACGACCCAAAACGGCTTTTCATAGTTTTATTTTGTTTGTCGACTTTGAATGAAGTGTAGAATAATAATCTGAGCCTGTCAGCGGCAAAACGAGCACTTTTGTGAAGGTAAATTCAAGCTGGACAATTGTCCTATTAACTTACATTGTAGCTTGTTTCTCCGCTGTCTCTTCTCTCTCTCTCTTCTGCAGCGATCTCGCTTAATACTGGACCAATGTCAAAGATTGTTGTTCCCATCAGTCACTTAGACACAAACACATAGGAACATAGGGTCCAGGTTGAAGAAAAAAAAATGGTTGTTACCCTTTAAGAGAGCCTATGTAAATAAAGTTGCATCATTGGATGTTGGTGGTCATCCATGAATGACCACTGACATCTCAGATGTGTGTGCAGAACAAACATCACTTTGCAGACACCCTTGTATCGATGTGTACAAACAGAAACAAGACAGTTTTTCCCCATCTTGGAAGACAAAGGATGACTGTGGTTTCCAGGCATTTATGATTTTACAACAGAAAAACTACTGTCTGTAAACTACATCATCACTCATTTATCAAGACAGCAAGGCTTCTTCAGGCTCATTTCCGGAGGAGCTACAGTAGCTGCAGCCAACGTCAAGTCTCAACTGAGAGCTGAAAGTCATTAAGTGCTCCATCGTCGTTGCCTGTGTATATCTCTGAGGCTACATCTAGCATACTACGTTATTTTTTATAAGCGATGTTTTGAGACAAAAACAGAGAGCGAGACAGAGAGACAGCCAGAACTGTAACTGAAAGGTATGTAAGCTACCTAAGCACTAAGACTGACTGATGCATTACAGACAGAGAGACAGTCAGAGAGTCAGAACTGTAACTGAAAGGTATTTAAGCTACCTAACCGATAAGACTTGAGTGACGTGCGTCCTCGTTTCCAAAGGTCTCCGATTGTGTGCGTCCAGACTACAAAGCAACCCCGGAGTTCTCAAACCAAAACAGCGGTTTTTCCAAATGTTAAGAGTTTTAGGAGCTCGGAAACGCCGGAGTAGTGTGGACGCCAGGCGTAAACGTAGACGATGTAGACTAAGACTGTGCTGGTTTTCAGACCAACCAAACACAAGTACCCCAATATAACATCAAGAAAGTTATGATTACAAGACACAAATATACTTATCTGTATTTACAAGTCCGTCTACTGTTAGTGTCCCAACAAATGTATATTTTGCAGAAGGGAAGAAAAGATATAAAGTGGAATATGACATTATTTTGATATAGTAATGCTACAATATGGAGGGAGAGAGACAAACGCATCCTCTTTAACGTGGCAAGAGATATTAGTTTGTAAAGCAAAACGTAGTAGTGTAGATGTAGCCTCAGCTAAGAGCTAAAATTCATCAAGTGCTCTGTTGTTGCCTGTGCATATCTCTGAGGTGGAGGAGTGAAAGTGCCTCAGTTTCCTTGAGTACAAAAGGGGGCAGAGCAGGCGAGTCCTCGAAACGGAGGTAGTTAACGGACCCATGGTGGTGCAAGTTCTTAAAGAACCCTTTTCCTGGAATGCCCGACCTTCAAGAGAAGGTGATCGCACCTCAACACCATCTCTGATAATCGTAGATCATCACATAGTCCATCGTAAATATGTACTTTTAAGTCCAGTTCAGACCAAAGACTTGCGACGAGACGAAACCGGTTTTAGAACGTTTCAAGAAAAGTTGCAGCGGTCTGGACCGGCCCGTCTCAGCTCGACTCAAAAGAGCTGATGGTGTCACTGTGACTCAGCTGGTGGAGTCTCCAGAGGCTGGTTTCCTGTTTCAACAGCCAATAGAGAAGTCAGCTGGTGGAGTCTCCAGAGGCTGGTTTTAGAACCTAAGAGACGTCTCCTGTTTCAACGGCTGATAGAGAAGTCAGCAGGTAAAGTCAGCTATAAACTATAGTAATAAAATCATCCATAATCTATTTTATTTCTGTTACAGTTATGCGTCAGCTGGTTGAAATGGCAGAGTTTTAAACGGAGACTTAACGAGCGCCTGCGATCGATCGGTACGTGGTGGAGCCCAACAAAGGAACTGAAGAGAGGGAGCGGCATAAGAAAGCAGAGAAAAAACTTTTTCGCCGTTTCATCGTTGCTAGAAATGCAACTGTAGCTATAATGTAGTATCTCACCATCACGGTCATTCATATTATATATATATATATATATATATATATTTTTTTTTTAAGATGCTACACATGATATCCAGCGGCAAAAGAAACTGGTTGCTATGAAGATACAGCATCCTGTCTTATTGGTGTTAGCCGATAGGTTTCACGTCGCTGCAGATCGGTGCATTGCAAGTAGGTGCAGTAGTTAACTCCTCTCATCGCAAATCTTTGGTCTGAACTGGACTAATCAGCTCAAAGAAAACAACAAAAATAGCATAGAATTTCACTAAACCACTCAAACTAAAAAAAGTGCAAAGACTTTTCCAGGAGGATGTCCATCATGAACTCCTACTCAGCAAGTCTCAAATGGCATATTTTCAGGTGTCGGGCTGGGGGCTTGAAAACGTTTTCTTTCTAAGAAAATCAAGCCCATGTTTGGCTCTTGTGATTATCTTTGAACATGGCAGGTTCGGGAGATGTTCTCATTAAAAAAAATAAAAATAAAATAAAGGCGGGAATGCCATTGGACCACTGAGTCAGTTGACCTTACCATTCCTTCCACTGGCAGCCTGCAACGCCATACACTGGGCAGTCTTCATAGCGACACATCAGGACCGGCCTCGACCCCTTTTTCCTGCTAGTCAGGTAACAAAAGGAAGCAATTAGAGAATGGCAAACAGGATCATGTTACATCTACACACATCTACAGCTTTGAGTCCCTCGCGCTCACACACGGTCAGTATAACTGTAAGAGGGAGAACTGTGTAACAAGTAAAACATGAATTTGTGTACATTAGAAGACAAAGCAGCACTCTCACAGACTGGCACGCACTCAGATTTAACATGCACATGTCAATGCCTTAAAAGAGGACGACAAACTATAATAAACGGCCCGGATCATAAATTAAATGGTTTGAGGTGCAGCAGGTGAGTTGTGAACACGCTGAGAGAGAGAGAGAGAGAGAGAGAGAGAGAGAGAGAGAGAGAGAGACAGAGCGCGAGCGAGACAGAGCGAGTGAGAGAGCGAAAGCGAGAGGTAAAGAGCAGCCATTAAGTAAACTATAAAAAGCAAACTGAACAAAAAACACTACAAGCCAGTCATGCATGGCAGTATCTCTCACAATAGCAATCCTCTAGATAAACATGCAAGATTAGTATCCAGGCCTTCAACAGCTATAGGTAGATCCTTCTGGGACAAGGAAAAGCTTCACTTTTACGTTAAGAAATCAAATTGTGCTTTTATTCCGACTAGTAACAAACAGGACTTTATGGGAGAGACTCGTAGGGGGGGCGGGGCTTACGACTGATGCTGCGCTGACAGTGAATTTGGGACACCAATTTGTGAAACATGTTTTTGGACATGAGAGGAACTCATAAGGATGAAGTATGTCACCACACATACAGAGCACTTGAGAGATGCCGACTATAGAAGTAGGTGATTTGGAATTTGATGGCATGCAAGGTGACACTGTAGCATGTGGCCAACATTGGCAAACCTTTAGTCCATTTTCTTCCACAAGGAGCCTTAAATTTGAAGGCAATTTGAAGAGAGAATTTGCCGAAACATGAATTTGCAACACAATTTGAAGTTTTTGTACACGTGTGCGTGTATTTTATTAAAGCAGACAAACAGCAAAGAATACAAGCCAAAATGTAAAGCCAAAAAATAGGACTACCGGTCCTTTTTTTTCTTCTCTTTTTCAATAACAAGACACGCATTACTTTGTGACAATACAAATTGTATTTTCATTTGTTTTAAATACATGTTTAGGAGACATATGCTTTGTTGCTGTTAGCTAATTAAAACATGGAAACCAGAATCTCTAAAAACATACATAAAGCTATAAGCCAAATAGACAGCTCGAGCACATATTTGCATCTAAAAATTTTTCCAAACGTTGGTATGGGAAATCTTTAAAACGACCATCTTAAAAAAAGAAAAATAAAGAAAATAAAAAGAAAACCAGTTGCCAGAAACAGGTGGGAGTGTGACTACGGTTCGAGTCCAAGCGGATTATTAAAATATGTACAAAAAGATATCTTGCCAGATGTCACCCAATTGAGGAAAAATGCAGGCAACCGTACGGGATAGAGGGCCAATCAGATCAAGTCTCTAAATAAAATGACAAAAACAAAAACAATAAACACGTATTTTGTTATCAAAGCCCTACTGGTTTACTTCCACTGTTGCCCAAAAGAATCCTGATAAAATTCCTGGTTGTCGGATTTGTAACCGGAATAGTTACCAGAATGATCACCGCCCTGGAGCGGTTGCTGAGCAATGGGTTGAGAGCCCCAGTTCTGATTATTGGTCTGGCGACGCTTGGAATCTGGCTGGTTGTACCCATCAGCTTTGCGCTTTCCTCCTACATTTCCACCGCGGCCACCCCGAGCACCACGTACCCCTCCTCGCCCTCTTGGCGGCACGCCTCCTCTTGCTCCCCGCACACCGCGACCCGGTCCAGGCCCGCCCCGCTGGGAGAAGTTGGCCCTGCCTCTGGGTGCCCCGACGCCGCCACGCCCTCTGGCCGGTGAGGATCCTCCCCGGGAGCCCCGGTTGCCGCCTCGCCCTCGGCTTGGCACCTGGAAGTCGTCGTAGCCGTAGTAGGGGTCGTCGTAGCCGCCGCGGTAGTTGTGATAGTCATAACCGTAGTAGTCGTAGTAGTCCTCGTAGCCGTAGTAGTCAGGGGGGTAAGCGGCATAGCCCCCCCGGTTGCCGCCTCTGCCCCGGCCTCTGACAGGAGGCGGCATGTGGGAAGGAGGAGGGTAGTAGTAATAGTCGTCATACCTTAAAGAGAGTATAAGAAAACAAGGAATAAGAATAGAGACGACAAAATAATGAGCACAATATCAGAGGATGAGATCGGGATCATTGATCAGTTATCAATTATAATATCAGTTATAGGGTTGTATGGTTGCATATTGAGAAATGATAGCTTGAAAACATTTACATTTGACTATTTTTTAGGGGTGCATGATATATCTACTCAGTATCGTTATCGCGTTGCGCATTATTATATCGAAAGTATCGCGGAAGGTTTTGTGGAGCGCTGCGTCCCGTCCGTTGGCTGTGTGGCTTAGTTGTGTTTGATTTAGAGCTTGAAACGCTGTAATGATCATGTTTCATTGGCCAGTTACCGTGCCACGTGCACGTTAGTGCACTAACTGACAAACCCTATGGAGCGAACCACGTGTGTTCATATTTGGACAGAGTGAGAGTGTAAGTGAAGAAATAGACAACAAAACGAATCAGAGAAGAGAAAGAAAAGTTTTGTCCTGTTCTATTTATATAGTTTATACTGTCCAACCAGTAGAACATGTCCTGTTCTCTTTATTTATATATTATATTATATACTGTCCAACCAGTAGAACATGTCCCGTTCTCTTTATTTATACATTATATACTGTCCAACCAGTAGAACATGTCCCGTTCTGTAGACATGCTTATTCATTCATTCATGTTGGACCAGTCCAATATGACTGTCAGTTCAAATAAACCTCGTGTTGTATTTGTTATGAATCTATTTTGATGCGTTTTCCCGTAACTTCGATTAATATCGCAATATTCATAATCGAGATCGCAATGTCACCTTTTGTCAATATCGTGCAACCCTAGTTATAGGGTTGCATATAGAGAAACGATTGATTGAAAACACTTTTCACATGCAGGGGTGCATAATATAGACTCAATATTGTTATGGTGATATCACGTTGCGTCCTGCCCGTTGGCTGTGTGGCTTAGTTGTGTTTGATTTAGAAACTCTTACATTTGGACATTTAACTATTTTTGTAATCAAAGATGTAAAGGGGTATGTAAGTTTCTAAAAAGCAAAATACCGTATTTTCCGGACTATAAGTCGCATCAGTCAAAAAATGCGTCATGAAGAGGAAAAAAACATATATAAGTCGCACTGGACTATAAGTCGCATTTATTTAGAAATTTATTTCACAAAATCCAAGAACAGACATTTAATCTGGAAAGTCAAGTTATTAAACTACCCAACAGCAGCCAGAACAAGGGGCTGAATACGGTAGGTGTCCTCTATGTTAACGTAACACATTAACAGTTATTAAACTACCCAACAGCAGCCAGAACAAGGGGCTGAATACGGTAGGTGTCCTCTACGTTAACGTAACGTAACGGCACTGTTGACGAGCCTCTCCCAGCAGCACGTTGTTCAAGCACCCATCTGTGGACTCCTTCCTCCAGCTCTGGCCATCTGGATTTCAGCGCGACTAGCTTTTCTTTATAGTATAGTATAGTCGTCACAAGCCTAGAGCGCCTAGAGCGGCTGTAGACGGTAATGTTTTCAGCATGAAATAACATTTAAAAACATGTTACATTATATATATATTTTGATATATAAGTTGCAGGACCAGCCAAAGCATGAAAAAAGTGCGACTTATAGTCCGGAAAATACGGTAGTATTATTTAAGAGTTTTTATTTAATTTGCTTATTATTTTGTGTCTTGTATTATGTTTATTCTTTTGTGTTGTTTGAAATTAACTATTTATATATAAATTTATTCTGATCCGTTTCTTACATTTGTGTTTTGGCTGCTTGCCTCTGTTGCTTGCGCTCCTTCCTTTTCTGATCCGGTGGCTTGGCAAAGACGATCTCAATCGGCTCTCCCTCCAGCTCCTTCCCATTCATTTCTTCCAATGCCTGAGAAAAAGCAGCCAGTCGGACACGTTAACATTCCTGCCAATTGTCTTTTGGTTCGACAATCATAACTTATTATTTACATTCAGGCTGAGAAACTTAAATGTATAACAACTTTAGAAAATCCATACCTTCACTGCACCGTCCCTCTCTTCAAAGTGAATGAAGGCGTAGTCTTTGAGTTTCTTAACTCGCTCCAGTTTTCCAAACTCACTGAAGGACGTCTCCAGGATCTCCTCTGTGACCCCATTGGCAAGATTTCTCACAAATAAAACCTTCACCTGCAAAGTGGACAGAAAGAAGGTCATATCTAATGTTCGTCTCTCCTCGAACAAGTTAATTATATGTGCCATAATTAGACTCTTAGGACCAGTACTCTTTTACGCCAAAACGACTGTTTTTAACAAAATGTTTCTCATTGCTCTTCAATGTTTTACGTGAAGCACTTTGAATTGCCTTGTTGCTATATAAATAAAGCTGCCATGCCCTTTTCAAGTGACGTTTCCAGACAATGCAAATACCATTCCTACTTTCAAGGTGTCGTTTTCTATCATTTAGCACGTCAAAATAAAGGCCCGCGCTCCAAATCTGGCCCCTCGCAAATCAGTTTAGGTTTACCATAAATACTTTTGAACATGTAATCAGAATACATAGTTATTTTTTTGGCCATTTTTAGGCCTTTATTTTCACAGGACAGCTGAAGACATGAAAGGGGAGGGAGAGGGGAATGACATGCAGCAAAGGGCTGCAGGTCGGAGTCGAAGCCGCTGCGTCGAGGAGCAAAACCCTACATATGTGCGCCTTCTCTACCAACTGAGCTAACCCGGCCACAGAATGCATTGTTTTTTGCTAAATTCTATGATGACTAAGAAACTTTTTGCTGACTTTTCTAGAGCTTTATGTGAACCAAATCATATGTGAAAAAGACTATATGAAACATGCAATTAGTCATTAAATAAAATCATGTCAATAAACTATACATGTCTTGACAGGGGCGGCTGTGGCTCAGGTGTAGAGCGGTCCCCTACCAATAGGAAGGTTGGTGGTTTGATCCCTGTCCCTCAGCCACAGTGTATGAATGTCTGTGAATCGTTTATCTGACAGCCCATTTACATTTGATGGCCCGACACCCCGACACAGCGCCACACTCGTTGAAGCTCACCTTGGCCATGACCTCTGGGTCGGGATCTTCGATTGGATCGGCCCACTCCACCGTCACCACGTTGCCCCAAACCTTCACCTTGCCGCTCATTAGCCGGCGGCGAGCCTGAGCAGCCGTTTTGTGGTCTTCGTACTCCAGGAAGCAGAAGCCTCGGTTCTTCTTTTTGTCGTCGGGTTGATGGTACAGTATGACATCACTGAGGCCCTCTGCAAGTAGACAGAAATAAGGAGAGATTTTCGGAATTTAAAAAAAGCGGGCGGGGCATTGCAGAACACAATTACATGAATCGATAAAAATAAAAAAACACACCAGATTAGATGTTTTTACCTGTGACTTTACCAAACTCTTCAACAATCTGCTCCTTTGTTTTACTCTTGGGAATGGAGCCAACGAATAGCCTGTTGTTGGCTACAGATATACACACCCCAATGTGCTTTCCAGGGCGGATCTCATGATTATTGCACTGTGAAGGAAAAAGAAAACCTGTCAACCATATATCAGGGTTTTCCTGACTCAGAATGGGCTTTTTGGAAGGGTTATTTCTGACAATTCAACAAACATGTCTATTATGCTTGAATAAATGAAACCCCAATCAACTGCTTTAAAAAAAGAAGTATTAATAATATTTAAATACTACTGTCAGCACAGATCACCGAGAGAGTCGGACACAGCCAGACTCTGGACGGTAAAACTGAGATTAGCATTTGTACTTAAGTTTATGCTCTGCTTCTTTAACAGTTGTCATTTTCAGGCTTTTAGATTATGGTTAGTGGAGTATGCAGGAACTTTTTACACACACACACACACACACACACACAGAGCTTGGCTGCAAAATAGAAGCTAGTTTCCCAACTTCTGTTTCCCAGAAGAGAAGACTGTTCTGCTGAAAGGTGCATTCCTGACAAACTCACCAGCTTCACAGCCTCCTGGGCGGCTTCTTTAGTGCAGAACGTGACAAAGGCATAGCCCCTGTTCAGGCCACTAAGTGGGTCCATCATTAACCTCAGGTCCCAGATAGGTCCAGCCTTCTCAAAGAGGGGAACCAGCTCGTCTTCAAACAAGTCGCGGGGAATCTTCCCGACAAAAATCTAGGAGGGAAAAGAAACATTTAAAGATTCACACATCACATTTACAGACTCCACTACCTCTCTTTATATGAAGCAGAAAGAAATGAAGCTTTTAATGAGAATAGCGTTCATAAGAATGGGATCATAGTGAATTTGTTTCCTTTAAAATAATGACTGTAGGGATTGCAATTTCTTCGTTTTTAACATATCTGCGGGTATAAAATCTAGTGGCTTCTTATACATTTTAGCCACTTAAAAAGGTGCTATAAGCGATGTCACGTGTGTTTTAGGCTACAACATTATCACATACAGAAAACATCTCCTTGCTATCTGCCTGTCCCCTGAACACACTGTAAAAAACGTGGTATCTGTAGACAGCCCAGGCTCCACAAACGCCAAGAAAAACTGCGCCAACCTTCACCACCAAACGTAACAGTGTTCCAGCCAATAACAAGAAGGATTTGGGGGTGGGGGTTGGGGGGTTAGTGCATGGAAGGGAGGGGAAGGGAGGTGTGAGCTAGCCCTCGTGTTTGGTAATACTTCTAAGGTCAACAAGAAGTAACGTCACCCAACATCGCTTAGAGCACCTTTAAAAGCCAACAGAAACAAGCAAGCAAAAGTTCATAGTCGACTTTAGATCAATGCAAAGTCCAACTAACCTTTCACTAACCTTTCATTCAGTCTGTATAGACTAGATGCAATATTAGGTTGTTGAAACAATCACCTTTGTACTAACTTATGCAGTTCCCAAATCCACAGTAAAACATTGTTTACCAGGTCTATCAAATGGAACTTCATCATTTGAAGTGATATGCCAAAATATTTGCGGTTAACATCCCAGAAGTAAGCATTGCTTAACGTCTTAAAGTGAAACATTCCAACACTATTGTTTATCTTGGTAGAGCAATAAGACCACATGAAAACGATCTGCTTCCAGTCAAAGAAAACAGGTTCAGTTTTGAACCTTGGCTGACAGTTTGATTTACGTGACAACGTGTACCTCTGTTCCAACGTTGGGTTGGGCGCCCGTGTACACAGACTCAGGTGGGGGCCCGCCATACTTTCGTTGGCCTGTTGTTACATCGAGTGTGTAGTTGGTTCTGTCCAGGAGTTCCTTGATTTTGGCCTCATCTGGTCCTTTAGTGGAGTCTGAAACTTTAGTCCCTTGTTTCTCCCTCTGCCTGTAAGTCTTCATCACCCCACAGAGAAAGGCACTTTTGTTCTGGAAGAGAAAAGAACTAAAAAGTTAGAAATGTGGATATTTATTTACCTACCTACTTTCATGGCGGTGTGGAAAACGGCACAAAATAAGTTAATATAACACAGGCGCCCGTTTGGTCGTCATTGTATTATAAATCATTTTATTCAAATGTGCCGTTGACCAATCAAGAAATGCATTTGATGCCTTTGACTTTTATTTCAGCTTTATTTTGACTTTTGACACTTTTTCAAAACAGTATATACAGGTATACTGGCCTGAACTGACTTCAGGCCAGTATACCGTACATTTTTTTTTTTTGCTAGCCCGTAACAATAAACCTTAGCATTTAACCCTGCACAACAAAAAAGGTTCTAAAAAAAAAAAAAAAAACATTTTAACAAATACCTGTTTGTCTTTCAGATAATTAAACTTACTTGCACATGAGACAGATCACTCTCTTTGAACTGGAGCAGCACTTGCAGGGCTCCGTCCTCGTTGAATTCTTTCAAAGCTTCAAGAGCCCTTTCGTCTAGGTCACTATGTGCTACCAGGCCTGATGAGCACAACAACAACAACATTGTAAATATGGTGTAAAAAGGGAGACAAAGACAATCATCTGGACGGGTTAGCACTGAGAAACAAAGGATGTGAGTCATGAAGCAGTTGCACAATAGAGGATTAATAAAAACATTGATCTGCACCAGAAGGACCTAAAGAAAATAAAATCTGAAAGCACAACACCCTGATTGCGTCCACGTTTAATTATTACGCATGCTAACGTGTTGCAATACAATCAATATCCTCAAGACTCAAATCAAAAGGACAGTTTTACTGAAACAATAAACAGAGGCAGTGTTTTCCCTGGGTTACTGGGAGACTTGATGTTTTTCAACAAAAATAAATAAATAAATGCAATTAGACATTGTTCTGGACCATTATCATCACCATGTGTGTCTAAAACGTTGGAAAAGCTAGAGCAAATCATAAATAACACTCAGAAAGCATGAAGAAAAATCCAACTACGATTAGATCTGAGTAGGGCTGCACAATATATTGTTTTTTTATCGTCACTGCAATATCAACTGGCGCAAAACACATACCGCGAAAGGTTGCAACATGTCGAGATAGACACAAGCTTTGTTTGCGTTAGTTGAAAGAAGATCAGTAGAAAACTGCACCTTAAAGTGTAACTGTCACTTTTCAGTAGTGCCTGTCATTGTCAATTCAATGTTCAATAAAAGTGTTAGAAATAATTATTTGTTTTAATTCAACAAGCAATGTGTTGTATTTAAGCAGAATACTGAAAGCAACAGAAAGGCAGAACTGAGTACACTCTAATATCTGTTAATTTATCCCAAGTGTGTGTGTGTGTGTGTATGTGTATATATATATATATATATATATATATATATATACATACATATATACACACACACACACACACACACACACGTTATCGCATATTTTCCCTCCTATCGTGCATAGAGATGTTCCGATACCAGTATTGGTATCGGCTCCGATACTGCCCAAAACGCTGGTATCGGGAAGTATTGGAGTTTATGCACCGATCAGATACCACGTAATAAAGCCCTAAAGAAAATACGTTAATGTAGTTTGTTCTTTTTCCGTTATAACTGACTATCAAACTGCAGAATAAAAGAACGTTCTGTGGCATTCATTGTTTGCGTTTGTTCATGTTTCACAAAGAGTTTAACCTGAGCCAGACTGACAAAGATAGAAATAATATCACATGCATACAGAGATAGTAGTATACGGTTCTTAAAACATAAAATATATGACACACACTGGTATTGGATCGGTACTCGGTATCAGCCGATACGCAAGTTCTGTATCGGTAAGCAAAAAATGGTATCAGACCATCTCTAATCGTGCAGCCCTAGATCTATGTATATCCAAGCGTAATGACACGGATAGTTAGTTTTGATGCTCACATTGATTGTACAGTCATTCGGTTTAGGTGCTGCCAAAAACAGCCCGGGTGCTGTACCTTAACCCTGTTGTCCTCAGGTCAAGTCTGACCCCTTTCCAAAGTTTTTTTATATCAGAAATGTGAGTTTCTTTCAACAAAACTGCCCATAAATAACATGGATGACAAAGAATGTTGACTAAAATGACAAAAAAAAAAAACATTGAAAAAGTGACTAACAGCATTGAAAGTAGTGATCAAACGATTTCTATCAGCCGGCCGATATTTGCAGTTTTTTCCCGGCATTATTTACAGACAGGCGTCCACAGCCAGCTCTGTGTTGCTGCAGTTCACGTGCAGACCGTGCACTGCCCCTCCCCCACTAGCACCATGGCTGTCTTATATTACAAATCAAGCACTTTATTTCAGTGGCTACTTTTCAGGTTTATCGTTTTTTTTAAATGATTTAAATGTGTTGACAAAGGACATTTTGTGATGACCCGATTATATCTGTCTTATATGTCAGCAAGCAATGCATCATCAAGGCTGTGTTGTAGATGTTGATGAAAGCCTTTCACCCTTGCACAGTTAACCCTATGCAGCGCACCCATCCATATGATGCACATTGCAACACATAATTTGGGTGATATGAATGTAAGATGATTGCAGAAGTGACACTGATCTGTGTTTATTATTTATAAAGAAATGGCAGAGCAGATTCCCAAAACAAATCCAGTGTGGCAGGGTTTACATTTTTATGATGTAAAATGAGGACGCAAAAGCAGTATCGTCTCCAAATATCAGCAGCCTGTATCGGTCATCGGCTAAGGCTGATGGAAATAAAAAAATAATTCAGTATCGGTAGCTGTACCAAAAAAATCTGTATTGGTTGATCCCTAGCTGAAAGCCTAGAAAACAGAATAAAGCTTTGAAAAAAGCGTCAAACAACAAGGCACTAACAATGTTTTAAAAAGCGACAAAAACATTGAAAACCCCCGTCAGAAACGTTGAAAAAAAAACCGTCAGAAACGTTGAAAAAAACCCTGTCAGAAACATTGGGAAAAAACCGTCAAATACATTGAAAAAAACATCAAATACATTGAAAAAAAACAGTCAAAAACGTTGAAAAAAACCCCATCAGAAACATTGAAAAAAACCCGCCAAAAACATTGAAAAAACACCTTAAAAACATTGGAAAAAAACGTTGAAAAAACCCGTCAAAAATGTTTAAAAAAAAAACCGTCAGAAAGATTGAAAAAACCCGTCAAAAAACCTGTCAGAAAGATTGGGGGGAAAAGCATAAAAAAATGTGAAAACGTGTTTTTCAGTTTTCAACCGGGAGGACAACACAAGGGTTAAACAGCCATGACCTCGAATCACTTCTAAAGACAGTGTTTCCCTCGCTCTGTGGAAGACGTATGTGCGTGTGTTTGGCGGAGGGGTTTAGGCGTTCTTCCTGAAGAAAATGTTACATTTTTCACCCCAAAAAATAAGCAATATCCCCCGTAGAAGCACTATTCTTCTCTCCATGTTTTAACAAAACCATTTTCAGTAACATCATTTAAACTGTTGCGTCTTTTTTGTCGTTACTCGCCCGTTTATCACAGCTGCACGGTATGAGGAAGATATGCGATAACTGTTGAATAGCGCGATAACGATATATAACTCGCGATAAATAAACGAGATATTAAAGTGTTCTCAGTTCTGCTGCTTTCAATATTCTGCTAAAATACAACAAACTGCTTGTTGGGTTAAAAAATATTGAAAGGAAATCATTAACAACACAACGGCCCTGGGTGCTGCAGCTTAACTCTTATAATGGTCGGGAAAACCCTGAGAGATGCAGTTGAGGCTTTTCTATCAACCACAAGTGTTTACGTTAACCGTGCTGAAGAACATCCGAGACTCCTGATCAAAGAGGACAATCCACCTGCTGCCGGCGGACAGCTGCTCTATTGTTTGTGCCGATGTCACAGTAGCACCAGATGGCTTCCATCTACGCGTCTTGATGGAAGCGCCCATTCTTTTACCTACACAATCCAGTTTCTATGCTTAACAGCATGGCAGTACTTAAGACGCGTAGCAACGTATTGATTTGCAGAGAAAAGAGTCTTCTGTGATGCACAAAATAGTACATATTTTATGGATTTGGATTTTTTTTTTTTAACGTTTGTTTTTATAAATCAAGTTTTTGAAGCGTTTGACTTTTTTCCAGGTTCGTCACTTTGACGTCTGTCGGTTTATTTTAGAAGTTTTTCTTGTATTTTCACATGTTTTTGAAGCCGTTATGGGAAGTGAGGCTCTCCCTTGTGTAAAAAAAAAAAAGTACCGTAAGCGGCAGCTGACACAGTGATGCACATGCTTTACCCAAATTAATTAAAAGTATTGAACTGATCATTTATTTTACATTAGAGAGCGTTGTGTGAAACAATCCACATTTGATACGACAATTTGTTGAAAAAAAACCCAATTTTTTTGATAGAGACTTTTTGAAAATGGGTCACATTTGACCTGAGGACAACAGGAGGTAACGTAATATTAAACAGGAAGCACGCCAAACCAGAAGTAAGAATTAGGGCTGCATGATATTCTGTTTCGTCTACATCGCGAGGTGCGTGATAGTCACATCGCAGGACGTTGCGATGTTGACGCTACAACTTCTTTGCTGCTTGATAAAAAAAGTAAACTTTCACCGTTCTCATTTTCCATGATTACCAGTCGACCGTTCCCTTTAAGACAGGTGGTCATGTGACGTAACGTTAGTCCGACCGGGGGGGGGGTTGTTATGGGAAGTGAGGCTCTCCCGTGTGTAGAAAAGTACCGTAAGAGGCAGCTGCCACTGACACGTTGATGCACATGCTTCTCCATGGGTAGTGAAGCTACAGTAGTCAGTGTTTTATGTTCGCCGCAAAGACAAAACTAAATCACCTGATTAATGCAACGTAATCACGACGTCTCCCGGCCATTTTTCACCGCAGAAAGCTGCTACCAGCCAGGCTAAAGCTAACATAGTTAGCCTAAAGAAACAAGGCGTCTGTCCCAACTAACGTTATGGTTCGGAGCCACGACGCTGGAAACGTAACACTAATCTACAACAGCAGTCTGTGTCTGATAGAACGTCATTTACACTGATTTAGGTGCTCTTGGATACACAGTTTGTTGGAGTGTGACATGCAGGCTCTGCATGCACAGCAAACCAACAATCATGATCAATTTTAATCAGTTTATCAAACAACCAAAGCAGCCCCGCTAGTCGACCACAACCTGACATTTAGAGGAAGCAACATGCATGCATTATTAATACCATTCACTTTAGCCTGGATTGATATTATATGAATACAATAGTGTCATGTCAGTCAACCAGTGCATTTCTTCCTAATTTCCCTCTCCAAAATCACATCAGAAGAGTGTTACATGTTACAAGTATCTAGTAACATTAAAACAAGTCAATGATTTCCTGAGACAGCTGCACACTTATATTTCACAACTAATGATCAAGACAAGAGGAAATGGTGCATTTGTTGTGGCCTATTTTTAGCAGTGTATTAATACACGTTTGGGGCTCTGGTGAGTATATTTGTGGGGCTATATCAAACAACCCACAGTGTGTGTGGGGCCATTGGTGTGTTTAAGTAGCTTTGGTACAACAATGTAGCTTAGAGAGGAATACGATACATAGGTTAATATATCTATATTATTCTTACTACTATTATAATGTCACTGCTACTACATTGCACATATCTGTACATGTTGTTCATGCATTGTTCATATTACATAGCCTTATTTATTCTGCTCTTATAACAATGCAGAGTTGTCTTTGTACTTGTACTTAAAAGTTGAATCAAATCATTGTTGGTTCTGGTCTTTTCATGGGATTTGTTGACATACGAATATCACCAGCCTCATCCTTAAAGGGGAACAAAAGGCAGACTTTCACAGCTACTCTGCATCTCTCAGACGAGTCGTGTATTTCAACATTGTGGTGACGCCTTACATTTGTATTAACACAAGAGATAAATGGCAGAACACCCCCCATATAGATTAAACTTCTGCTTACCTGCTACGTAAAGTTCATCCAGCTTCTCAGCAACATTTTGAGGTAAACCAGCCTCCAGTAAAGCTGGGAAGTGTTCTGAGCGGGTCACCTCTGCCTCTGTGGTAGTGTCCATTGGTTCCTCCGTACCATTCCCGTTTACATGATCTGTGGCCATGTCTCCAGACATCTGTGCGGATGAGATTATAGCAGAGTTACCCAACAACAACAGTAGTAGTAGTTACAAGAGCAACAACAACAACAAGTTAACTGGGCGGTTTGGCGCCATCGTTCAAGTCTGGACACCGTTCACAAACTGTTAACAGTTAACGTTACCTGAGTGGAGAGTGTTTATTCATTGTTATATGCACAACAATTACAAAAGCTGACGTTTAACATTCGCAGTGAACAGTTATTGTGTATGTTTACATTTGTTTTCTGTATTTATTGTTAATTTAATATTAATGTTTCATTCAAAGATGCTCATTAAAAATGTACAAAAAGAAATCAGTAAAGCCGGTAAGCTAAGGCCTTAAATAATGCAGAAATACATGTATGGGGATACACTATAACCTCTATATAAAACACTGTAATGTAAACAGGGATGTAACGTTAATGTAAGTAACCGTGTGGTCTGTAACGTTACACGCGCACAGTCCGAAACCTAAACATGTTAACGTTAAGGTCCGACAATCACTGATTAGGGCAAATGCAGTTCGCGTTACCCTGACAGCAAAACAAAATAAATATAGGGTTCATAATCTTCGGCTAACGTTAAATGCAGCTCGTTTTTCCAAACATCCACCACGCCTCTGTTAGCTAACGTTGGCTAGCGGCACGGACTCGTGCAGAGCACAGGCCCCGGTCTCCGTCGCACGCGTGTAGATAGATGCAAAACTGAATGATGGTGAAGTTAAAAAAAAATAAACGTCATACCTTAATCCATACTGGCATTTTGTTTTGCTTTCAAATTTTAGTGCTCATTCTCCATGTATACCACATACTCTATAACCTTTTAGTCAAAGCGGGCCCATTTTTTCAAAATGCCGGCTAGCCGTGTAAACTAGCTGCTATGTAGCTCACACTGGCTGCTAACTCAACAACAAAACACAGCGTGTTTCCGTAGTATACCGACAGCTCGGTGTGTACATACCATGCGAATCTAAACTTGGGTGCACGGTGCTTATCCGCCGTGTTGAAGGTGCTTCAAATAAAGGAAAATATTCACGCCCGGTGCTTTTCAGGTTGATTTCTTTACTCCCGGTGAAACAAAATGGCGACGACGTAACGTCGCGATCTCTGATTCTAGCCTGCATGTAAGGGGTTTCTTAAACCGCTTCTCACGGGCTGCTCAGTTTCATTTACATCCGGTTATCTTTTACCAAAGTAAAAGTAACCCCTATTTTACTGCTTTTTAATGTGAAAAAAATATACATAAAGTATAAGAAACAGAAAAAATAGAATTAGTTATAATAATAATAGTAATAAAACAGCTGTCCCTCTCTGTGCTCCCAGCTCCCCAGCAGTTTACTGCATAAAAGATTGCAGACGCAACCACAGAGTCACCAAAAGGACCTCAGCCTCCTCAGCAGGTGGAGACGGCTTTGGCCCTTTTTGTACAGGACGTCTGTGTTTTTGGACCAGTCCAGTTTATTGTTGAGGTGAACACCGTGATATTTGTATGTCGCTCCACCATCTCAATGTCGACACCCTGGATGTTCACCGGTGTAGTACCAGGCGGCCTCCTGCAAAAGTCAACACCCATCTCCTTTGTCTTGCTGGCATTGATGTGAAGGTGGTTGGACTCACACCAGTTGACAGGAATACCGGGAGTTGAGTCCCCAAAAGACCTCCCGGTATTCCTGATCATTCTCCTCTGATACCCTCCCAACAGTGGCAGTATCATCAGAGAACTTCTGCATGTGACAGCTGCTTGTGTTGTGCCTGAAGTCCGCTGGGTGAAGAGAAAAGGAGCGAGCACTTCATCCCCTTTGACATACATTTTTGTTATTAACATTATTTTTTTATTTATCTAAAGTTATAGTATTGTTCTCTGGGTCATTTGAGTATGTGTCTGAAATGTTGTATAATTGTTGTGAGAAAAAAAAAGAAAAAATGTACTTCGTTACAACTCAAAGCCCTGCTGATTTGAGTGTACTTATAATCAGGAACATGTAGTTAAAGTATTAAAAACATTTCCCTGTGACTGTTATACTATTATATATATCATATCTTTATATTATTATTATTACTCATTCATTAATGTAAAATTAGGATTTTGCTGTTGCATTTGGAGGAGTCGGAGCCCATTTTGAACTATTAACTAACGTTAATAATTAAGAAGTAAATCAGTATAATATATCACAGTATTCTGACCTGCGGCCCTTTGCTGCATGTCATTCCCCCCTCTCTCTCCTCTTTATTTTCTTCAGCTGTCCTGTCAATAAAGGCCTAAAAATGCACAAAGAATAATCTTAAAAAAATATGTATATATATCACAGTATTCTACCCATAGATATAAATAATATGTATATCGTGTATCTATGATTCTACCTATTTATTTTGAATTCTTTCCCCCGGAACTTCGTCACACCATGGGGGCGTGGCCTTCTGACGCACCGTGGAACGCTCACGTTGCTATTGGCTGAGCGCGAAATTTCAAACGTAGGAACGGCAGCAGCGCGTCAGACAGAAGAAAAACAAACTTAACGATGCAAGTTATCGAGAGCAATTGATTTGTAAATCAATCAATCTGATAGATTGGTTGGAAGTGACCACCTATTGAGATTTTAAAGTACTTTGTTTTTAAACGGAATGCAAAATGGATATCTCCACATATTTACAGTAAGTCTAAGTAGCTACTTTTAACATCAACGGTAACGGTACCCGGTGTTAGCTTCATGCTAGCGGTTAGCTTTGCCGCTACGAATGTGTCGTTGAGTTTTAACTAATTTATAAACGATATAACTTTTGAGACATTGCACTGACCTTTTTAATGTTACGTACTTTCGTCCTTTTAGGCGCTTCAAAGACAGTCTGAGCACGTATACGGGAGACGACCCACTGGAGCGATGGGACAGGTAACGTTAATTTGCCTACTCTGAGTTAGCATTAGCTAACGTTAGCTCGTGTTTTTAATTAATGCTAACGTTTTTTTTTATTGACAAAATGAATTATTCAAAGAGTCAGGTAAACAGCAATGGCACATACACATCGAGTCTAATTCTTATAAAGAAAAGAAATAATACAAACAATAAAAACAGATATACAGCTTTAAAAATAACTAAAAAGAGGTAACGTTATCGACCTATATTACGTAATGTAACGTTAGTGTCAGTAATGGTTGTAATATATTGTTTTAATATATTTTTATTTTCCGTCCCTGTTTACTTGTCTGTAAATCCGGAATTGTCTTATTTTAAAAAAATATTTTCTATTCTTTAAATATTTTCTTTTTTTTTTTTATATTTAAAAAAATATTTTCTGTTCATTTGCAAAATCTAGTAAGTATGTAACGTCACAGCTGTCTTTAATTTCAGTGTTAGGTACTGTGTGTGTGTTTTTTAAATCCCACCTGTGCATGTTATTATGATATTAGGATTTCTTTTTATTTTATATTATATGCACATATAAAGAAAGAAATGGTTACATAATGATGCTCTTTCCTAGTTTTGCTTTATTAATAACGTTAGACAACCTGTAAGATCATTTCCACACAATGTTCCCCACCTCCCAGTATATTCTTTTGTTTCCAGTTATTTAAATGTCTTTTCTTTTATTGGTACTTCCCCTGTAATCTGTCCTACTTGTTTGTTGCAAACATGTAATTTCACTTGAATAACATGCACACGTCTGACGGCTGAGAATAGAGTACTGAAAGCACACTTCCCTGTCTGTTCCCCTAGCTTTGTGGAGTATCTGGACCAAAGATTTCCTGCAGGCGGCTGCGGCGAGATGTCGCTGGTGTTTGACAGTCTTGTGGAGACGTTTCTGAACGTCGAGCGCTACGCAAATGACATCAGATATGTGAACTACTGCATCAAATGTGTAAGTCTCACAGAAATGTTACGTTGTTATTGAGAGAGAGAGAGAGAGTTGTGATAAAGGTCTTAAATGTCATCCATAATAGTCTTAAACAGTCTTAACTTTGACTTGGTGAAACCTGCAGAAACCCTGAATACAGCGGCCACACAACCACAGTTGATTTTGGTATTCAGACTGCTTCTAACTCTGTCTCGCAGGCGAGTTATTATTCGGACCCCAGTGAGCTGTACCGTTACGTCTACAGTAAGGGCGTCGGCACCAGGACCGCTGCCCTCTACGTGGCCTGGTCACAGCAGTTTGAACAGAGGGGAATGATCGAACAGGCCGACGCCGTGTTCCAGAAAGCCACGGAGAACCAGGCACAGCCAGCCGACACGGTCCTCACCGAATACAGGTAACGACAAAGGCAGGGTTTCCCCCAGAAAAGATGTTTAGCCCTGGTGGCAAGTGGCTTCTTTCAACGAGAACCCAGCTAGGGCCGGTCCCAGACGGATGGCAGCTTTAGGCGACGTTTAGACGGAAACAGTCTGAAGAGAGAACGCAAAAGTGGCGTTGCGCTCTCACTTTTTATTCCGCGTTTAGACGAGAGTTTGGCGTTTTTCCCCTTAGACGGGAACGCGACGGTGGAGCGTTGGTGTGGAGGGTGGTTTCACTTTTTTGCCTTTTTTTCTTTTTAAGCCCCAAAAACACCGTCGCCGTCTAAACGAAAGCCACATCTGACAAAATATTTTGTCGTTTTCACCCGTGAGTGTATTTGTGTAAACAGGGCCTTACACTTACTCCTTACTAGGTGTTCGTTGTGTGCATAGGTGTAATTTACAGGCGGGAATGGGGGTTACAATGCAGGAAATGACGTGTTCACATTTAAATTTTGCTCAAAAGTAGAGGTCAGTGTTGAACCCAAAGATACTCCCTTGGTTGTGTGAGCGTATGATTATACACTGTAGAACAAGCTGGCACCAACATGCACAACAATAACTTTAATTTGCTTAAAAAGACAATTAAACTAAACTAAATCTGATCTGCAGGCAGTTTCAAAGAAGAACAGGAAGCCAGGCTCCAGTATCAGGTGAGAGTTTATCCACTCTTTTGTTTATTTAAGAAAGAATAGGATTTCTTTCTTCAAAGTGTTCTATATAGTGTGTGTGTGTGTGTGTAAAGGGAAATCAAACAGTAACTGTAGTAGATTACATGATATATAGATAGATATCTATCTCTGTTTGATTTCCCTTTTTGTTTTGTAAAGCAGGGAGTCGAAACCCTTTGCAAAACTCCAACTTAACCAATCAGATGTCCTCCCTTGCAGAGCCTGGAGCTCCAAACAAGGTCCGTGGCTTTCAATTTCAGTCATATTTATTTAATAACCGCAATATCTGCTTTTCAAACTCCACTAATAGCCATTGTCCTGTGTGACAGGCCTCTGCCGATTGTCTACCCAAACCACCTGCACAGATCATAATGTAAGTTACTTTTTCTTCCTTTCTAATTTGTTGCCTATAAGGTGGGTTTGATACCTCAGTGTTACGCTTTTGGCTGCGTCGACCGCGTAACGTTCTGTATGCGTAATGTATCTTTTAACCGGCTCCGCCTGCTGCGCACACGTGGTGTTGGATTGTGTGATTCACGGGCGAGACGAAGAGCTTTTGCTTTGGGGTTGTTGTTGTTGTTGTTGTTTCTTCAGTTTTTGGAGCCGGCACAGAGCTGTGAAAATGCTAATCTACTGTCAGCTGTTATCAGAGGACGCAGGGGAGGGAAACATGAAATATAAACAGAAACTCTTAAAACCTTGTTTTGTCTTCCCGTCAACCGTGCACGTCACTTTTGTTGCTTTTCCCAGTGTTTGTCACTTTTTGAAGTTTTTGTCTAGCCTGGTTGACACCAGACCCTTCTCAGTCGTAACTGAGAGTGGGTCTGGGGAAGCTTCATTCACAGCCCATTTCCAAAGGGGCGTCACCAACGGACAGCGCTCAAATGCCTCTGGGCGTTGTTGGATAGTCCTTCAACCAATCAGAGCAACGATCCGGGTGACGTAGCAGCGACAGCGGCATCAACGGGCTGCTGCTCTTCGTCGCTGCGCTGTCGTCATCGTGTAAACAACGGTTGTAATTGGTGTAAAGCCCGCCTCAACGGTTGTGATTGGTGTAAAGCCCGCCTCAACGGTTGTGATTGGTGTAAAGCCCGCCTCAACGGTTGTGATTGGTGTAAAGCCCGCCTCAAGACGCTAGCGCGGACCGCTGATTAGCTTACAATGCTAGTATTCGGGGCACAGGGAAAGTAAAAACAAATCACTATTTATACCACTGAAAAGGCTCAAAATATCACCACACTTCCATGATAGCATAACGAGGGTCCCTACATGTTAACCGAAGCATTGAGAATGTTGTAAGTGTACAGACAGTTTATTAAAAAGAGAGATTATAAAGATAAGTCACGTTCTATACTGGTACTGTCTTTATAATCTATCTTTTTAATAAACTGTCAGAGAGCGACAGAGTGGGTACACATCTGTTATTAACCTCTAGGTTTGTTTTGTGCTGGTCCTTTTTAAAGGGCCGCACACACCTCTCGTTAAAAAAAAAATATAAATCAAAGTCTGTCCTACGTCTACGCTTGTAGAGCGGATCTCCCCGGAGCATGCTCGCCGCTATGCGCTGCTCTCTGCCCGGTGTCGCCAGTTTCAGTGATTATAGTGGAAGTGTAGTGTTGGAGCATCTGCTTACATTACATTTACATTTTAGTGTTTAGAGAAAATGCTTATCAGTTTTAGTCACATTTGAATCATTTTTTAAATACGTCGTCCTCCGCAGTAGTGTCTCACAGGCCTGAATATGCAAACTCACATGTGCTCTTATACGTGTGTGTCCTTCTCCGCAGAGTGTCTCGCTCTGAGACGTCGGGGACGATCCCCTCCGGCCAAGGCGCCAGCGTTCGGATGGTGTCGGCGTACACGCAGGAAGCACTTGTTTGCGAAGGATCTGAATTAAGCTTTGAGGAGGTGCGAGCAGAAAATCACCTGCGTAAGATCCGGGAGAAGAAGGAAAAGGAGCGGAGAGAAATGGGTAAGCCGAATCCAACTAGGCCTGGAACGATTCTTTGTTTAATCGCTAACATTTGCTAACGTCCCCAGGTGTATAAGTGTTAACAGTAATTGTCAATTATATGTTCATTTAGAGAAAATACAATGTTTTAGAAAAAAAAGAAAAATACTGAACTAAAAGCCAGAGGAAGATCTGACTCCAGTTAACTATACACTCTAATTCTCGCGTGTTGGTTGAAGTGATCATATTATGCCCATTTTCAGGTTCATGATTGTATTTAGAGGTTGTACCAGAATAGGTTTACATAGTTTAATTTTCAGAAAACACCATATTGTTGTTGTACTGCACATTGCTGCAGCTCCTCTTTTCACCCTGTGTGTTGAGCTCTCTGTTTTAGCTACAGAGTGAGACCTCTCACTGCTGTAACATCTTTGTTGGGAGTCGCACATGCTCAGTAGCTAGGTAAGGACTACTAGCCAGTCAGAAGCAGAGTATGAGGGCGTGTCCTGACAGTAGCTAGGTAAGGACTACTAGCCAGTCAGAAGCAGAGTATGAGGGCGTGTCCTGACAGTACCTAGGTAAGGACTACTAGCCAGTCAGAAGCAGAGAAAGAGGGCGTGCCCTGACAGTAGCTAGGTAAGGACTACTAGCAGTCAGAAACAGAGTATGAGGGCGTGCCCTGACAGTACCTAGGTAAGGACTACTAGCCAGTCAGAAGCAGAGTATGAGGGCGTGCCCTGACGGTACCTAGGTAAGGACTACTAGCCAGTCAGAAGCAGAGTATGAGGGCGTGCCATGCTAGCAGCTAGGCGAGCATTATAAGGTGTGTTCCAAAGTGACCACGTTTGTCTCTGAAGTAAAGGCTGGACTACAATAGAGCTGTTTGGAGCAGTTTGTGAACAGTGTTTTCTGTTGGAGATGGTAAGTCCCTTTGGGGGGGACTTTGGGCTTTTTCACTTTGTAAACCTATAATATGCACAAAAAAGATATATAACACAATAAAAGAAAGGGGGGGGGAAAAGCATAATATGAACACTTTAATGAGACTAATGACACCAGAACTCAGGGATCCAAACAGACGATAGATTAAAGTCAAGAACATTTAGTGAAGTCCAGCATTTAAGGTTACAAAACACAATTGTGGTTTCATAAAATGACACTAGATTTCCCTAACTGTATACGGAGGTCAGATCACCAAAAGTCTGTCAGATTATGAACCCCGGCTAATCAAATCCCTACTCTTTTAACATCTTGCTTGAAGGCGCCTCCTCCTCTTTCCCTCCTGTCTTCCGGGCAGATGTTCCTGCTCACACACACCCACACGATATCCAACCCCCCGGTTCTACTTCATCATATGGTAGAGTAATGCATGTACTCAAATTCCCGGACTTATATGACTTATCTGTTTACATTAAATTGTAAACAGAAATAATCAATTATGGCCTCGATGCAGCATCGTCCATGTCCATGAAGATTATGTAGAAAATGGCAAAAATCGGCCGGCCGATTGATCGGTCGACCTCTAGAGTGAGTTATTACCTACGTCATAACGTCTGTGTTTGTTTTTGTTTCAAGTAGAGAAGATGATGAGGGAGGAGGAAGAGAAGATCCTGAAGAAGACGTGTGTTCTGGAGGAAGTGAACCTAGAGGTATTTGGAGCTTTTAGCAGCCAGCCTTCATCACAGAGGGTGAGACGGCAACTTGGAGCTTTTTGTTGTCTTGTTTTTCGAGTGCTTTGTTTCACTTTCCACGAGGATTGGGCATCGTTTTTAGAGATGTTCCGATACCAGTATCTGTATCGGCTCCGATACTGCCTAAAACGCTGGTATCGGTATCGGGAAGTACTGGAGTTAATGCACCGATCCGATACCACGTAATAAAGCCCTAAAGAAGATCTACGTTAAAGTAGTTAATGTATGTTCTTTATCCGTTATAACTGACTGTCAAACTGCAGAATAACAGAAAGTTCAGTAGTATACAGCTGTTATACATCATATCATCCATACAGGGATAGTAGTATACAGCTGTTATACATCATATCATCCATACAGAGATAGTAGTATACAGCTGTTATACATCATATCATCTATACAGAGATAGTAGTATACAGCTGTTATACATCATATCATCCATACAGAGATAGTAGTATACAGCTGTTAAAACGATACACAAGTTCAGGTATCAGAATCTGTATCGGGAAGCAAAAAATGGTATCAGACCATCTTTAATCCGATTCTTCCTTTTCGATTCCGGTTCTTTTCCATTTTCCGACCCTGTTCTTTGAGGGCTGGAGTGGAAATCGATACATCGATTCAAAGATCGATGTATCGTTACACCACTAATAACACCCTGTTCTGAAATAGAAAATGTAAAGAAAGAAGCTTTAGTCACAGTGTAAAAGCGGGATAACGTAACGTGAAGCGCCAATCTTTTGTTTTCTCAGCCGCAGCTGTCTGTAGCAGAAACGGCCACCAGTCTGAACCCCAATCCTACCCAGCAGCCCTTTGGCCGTCCTCGACCCTCAAACCGTCTGAGCAGCAGGCGCTCTCTCGGCTTGAGATTACACACCGAGCCGACCTTCATCCACGAGGCCGCCGCCGCTGACCCGCCTGGGCAGCAGCACAGCACCGCGGCTGCTGACGGGAGCGTTCACTTACCGCCTCCTGCGTCTGTCCTCCCGGCGTGGACGGTTCCGCCCCAGTCAGCTCAGCCGCCTGTCGTCTTCGAGCAGACAGACCTGTCGCTCCACGGACCCGACACACTGTGCGTTCCTCCATCGGTCCTGGCTGACAGGAGTGTTCACTTACCGCCTCTGGCGTCTGCGGACCAGACATCTGTCGCCGGAAACGCTGACGCTCTCCGCCGGGACGATCGGGTTCAGCCCAGCAGCTCGAAGAACTGTCGCCCCCAGGAGCACCTCGCCACGCAGCGGTGAGTAGCTTCTGCTTCTGCTCGAATGATTTCGGGAGCTTCTGAGGCAACCAGTGCTGCTTTTCAGGCTTGTGATGGTGTGGATTGTGCTGTATTATTCTGGAGGTTTTTAGGTAGGTAAAGGGACTGTGGAAGGTGAAAGGGATCGGTGCAAGGTCTATAAAAACAATAGGACGTGAGTTATTGTAGTCTGGCTGATTTGGCCCCACAGTCAGCAGCCAGTTTAGGGTTGGGTACCGTTTTGATTTTAACAATTATTGATTACTATTCTTTGAGATTAATGAAAACAGATCACATGCCTAATGTGTAATCTCTCTCTCTCTCTCTCTCTCTCTCTCTCTCTCTCTCTCTCTCTCTCTCTCTCTCTCTCTCTCTCTCTCTCTCTCTCTCTGAATCATTTTCTTCCCCCTCAGTGATGTCAGTCAACCGCCAGAGCTCGAGGACAGATTCAATCGTAAGTATCCCAGTTGTTCATCAGTAAGCCCTCCAATCGTAGCTTCTTGTGAATGTTTTCATACCTTGTCTCTCTCTGTCACTTTCTTTCTCTGTGTGTCTCTCTCTCTCTCTCTCCGTCTCTGTCTCTCTCTCGTCTCGCTCTCTCTCTCGTCTCTCTCTCAGTGTCCCAGGGAAGCACAGCTAACCTGTCTCACATCACTCCCAATACTTCACTGGGCTTTGTTCAGGCCACACCATCCAGGGTGCTGCCGTCACCCACTGTCAACACCCGGGAAGCACTGGGTGAGCACGACAAACCTCTCTGCCTGTTGGGGATGTGTCTGTCAGCGGTGTTTTCATTTCATGTTCATTTGAATGCAGATTGACAACATAGACGTTTGTGCAACAAATCTCCAATGTACAGCATCACAGCATGTGTTGCTGTTGCTAGTTTCCAATGCCCGTCCCTAGAAGGGCTATTTCAAGCAGTCATGAAGAAACAAGCATTAAGCATTGCCACGTAAACACACGAGGCACATCCATCCATCATTGTGATGCGGAGCATGAACGGAGCGCGTGATGACGCACCTGCATCGCAGAATTGTTGGATGTGTGGCTCCATGGATGGATGATGGATGTGCATTACAAAGAGTAAACATTTGAATCTGTTTCTGTGTCATCCAGATGTGATAATGGACATGTTCCAGGCTCCGACGTTCCAGGAGGACCCGTTCAGCAACACGTCGGTGTTCGGCGCTGCCGAGAATGAGTTTGATCCCGGCCACGCAAGAACTGGTAAATGTGCCGCAAACAGCCGCCTGTAAAGACGTTAGACGTGCAAGCATGCAGCCCACAGAACAAAACTAAGGCTACGTTCACATCGCTAGTCTTGATGCTTAATTCAGATCTGATTTTTTTGTTAGGGAGGTTATGGAGGAAGTCAGCATTTTGGCTTTTATTTCAAAATGTTTGTGTAATGGCAGCCGTAACATTAATGCTTCAAGGCTCTTCACCTTCCTTTGACGCTGCAGCCACGTTCTCCTGTGTCCCCGTTCTTGAAGTATCTCCCCATACACTAATGCGGTCTAACACCTCCCTCTCCCTCCATTGACTTGCTCCGTCACCGTTCTCCATTTTGTAGGCCTAGTCCAGTTTTCTTGACTAATCTTGCTGTCTGTGTCTAGGGCTAACTCCCGCCAAATGTCGATGTGGATTGACGTAAAAGTCACATCAAATCCACCTTGGTTATTCACACTGCGGCCGCGTTGAACAAAATCAGACCTGGGATAGATTTGAGTGTTCACGCTACTTCTGAAGAAGTCTGACCTGGTCAAAAAATCTGATTTGGGCCACTTTTGCCTGCAGTCTGAACGTAGCCGTTCTCTACATTTGAAAGTTAAATGCATCAACCTGGGGCACTTTGAGAGCAGAATGAAGAGCCTCCTGAGTGAGAGAAGCTTTGCTGAAGCAACAGCAACCATCTTTTCTGTTACTATGAGTAGGGTTGGCCATGGAGAACCGATTCCTACTTATAGTGGAATAGTTTCTTTATTGGAGTTGTTTGGAGGATCTGGTTTCAGATCTGATCATGGCTGATCCGTAGCGACCAGGCTCTTGTTGTGTTGCAGCCTTGGAGCTCAGTAAGCAGCGCTCTAGTCTGGCGTTATTTTACGTTGAAAAAGCTCGGTGAAACTGCAAACTACCATTGAATCAGACTGTCCTCTTATTTGTGACAATAGGCATGGGACCCGTTTCAGCTCCACCCCTCAAAGAATCTGAATCGATGAGAACCGGAATCAGAAGGAAGAATCTGAATTGGAATCAGAATCGTTGAAATCCAAACGATGCCAAACCCTAATTATGAGACAGATTTCATGGTCCATTATGAAACTGGCGGTAATTAATAAGAGCCGCAGATGAATCAAGCTGGTAGTTGAGTTTGAAGTGCAGTAGACTTTGATTTATTGACGGAGTTCTTGTGTCTTTTTTGGAAGGTGGCGTCTCCTCCGTCACGAAGCCCGCGGCCTCGGCGCCGTTCACCGTCTTCCAGGACGACACCGACAAAGAGAACGGCAGGTAAATGTTGACATGAACATCCTGAATACAGGATTCAGTGTTTTCCTGCATAGAGGAGTTTTTGCCCCCCACCCCCCCCCAAAAGAAAATCACCAGCATACTTTTCTGTGATGAACTAAACAATTTACCGTTTCTATGAATAATGGTCCCGTTATTATCTTTGTCCGTGTTCAGTGCTGCCGCTCTCTCTGCAGTCGAGAAGTCTAAACCAATCAGAGCGCTGGCAGAAATCGCCGTGTCCAGCAAACCCAATGTGAGTTAAAGATGAAAATGAGTAACGTTGTTTTTGTTGAGCTTCAGAATCCCATTGAATGACACCGACAGCCTGTGTTCCCCCCGAGCAGGACACTCCTGCAGACCTGATGCCGGACGAGAGCACCATGTGGGGCGCGCGCTACAACTCGCTCCACTCGCTGGCCGCCTGCCCCAACAGCACCACGGACTTCGCCATGTTGGCTCAGTTTGTCTCCACTCCGTCAGCGCACAAGACGCCTTTCAGCGGCAAGTTTTTCGAGGAGGACGAGGAAGACGGTAACGTACCTGACACACGTACACACATACACACACGTACAGACACACACAAACGCACGTACACGCACACGTAAACGCACAGACACACGCACACGTAAACACACAGACACACGCACATGTACACACACACACACACACGTAAACACACAGACAGACACGCATACACACACAAACATACACACACATACACACACACACAAATACACTTACACAGACACACACACACGTACACACACATACATACACACACACACACGTACGTACCTACGTACACACATGTAAACACACAGACACACGTACACACAAACACACAGAAACAGACACATACACACATGTACAAACACACGTACGTACACACACCTAAACACACAGACACACACATACGTACTCACAGACACACGTACACAGACACACACAGGCACACGTACACACAAACACACACACACGTAAAACAACAGATGCATACGCGTACACACACACAGACACACGCATACACACACACACACACGTAAACACACAGGCACACCTACACACACACACACACACACACGTAAACACACAGACAGACACACGCATACACACGCACACACAAACATACACACAAATACACGTACACAGACACACACACACACACGTACGTACCTACGTACACACACGTAAACATACAGACACACGTACACACAGAAACAGACACATACACACATGTACAAACACACGTACGTACACACACGTAAACACACAGACACACACATACGTACTCACAGACACACGTACACAGACACACACAGGCACACGTACACACACACACACACGTAAACACACAGACGCATACGCGTACACACACACACACACACACAGGCACACGCGTACACACACACGTAAACACACAGACACACACATAAACACACAGGCACACGTAGACACACACACAAACACACGTACACAGACACACACACACACACGTACATACGTACACACACACACGTACACTTGAGTTTTTTAGCTACATTCTCTTTTTGTGTCAGCCTTCCTACTCAACATGGTCTCCTTTCATTTTGGGAACATGGCTGATTTCTATTCTCCAGAGAACAATTGCGATGGCAAAGAAAACGCTGATGAAGATGCTTTCATGAGACGCCAGCCGAAGAAACTCAGGTAACCTAAACTCTCAGCTGATTCATCGAAGTCCCTGACAAGTCTTACAGCCCAGACACACGTTTTAAAAATCCAGTTTCTTTCTTAATTAAACATCTGCTTGTTTAAGTTCCATTAAGTTGGTTGAAGCTCATGGCGTCAGGATTATCAAATAGCAAATGGTCATCATTATATCACACACGCAGGTGTTACTCTTCACCCACCAACTCAACAGTAGAGAATAGAGCCCCACCAATAAAGGATGTTTAAGGCTGATTTCGATACAAATATTTGGTGATTTAAAAATCATATATATATATATATATATATATATATATATATACATATAGTATATATATATATATATATATATAGATATATATATAAAAATCCAGAAATGCGTACCAAAACAAACAGATTTCCCTAACATTAGTTATTTGTAGTTATTTATGAGTCCTCAGTAAAATAATGATAATTAGGGGTGTAAGAAAAAATCAATACACTTAGTATTTTATTTAGCAATACTATATTGATTTTCCAAAATGCAATATCGATTTTTTTCTTTTTTGTTTACATGCAGAAACATGCAGAAATGTCATGTAAGACAGTGGTTCACGTTTATGTTGTGTTTAAACCCCCTACCGTTAGATGGCTATGCTGAGACGCACCACTAGTGTCCTCGCCTAACAGTGCCTGACAATGTCTAGCAGTGCCTAACAGTGCCTAGCAGTGCCTAGCAGTGCCTGCAATGCCTAGCAGTGCCTAGCAGTGCCTAGCAGTACCTAGCAGTGCCTAGCAGTACCTAGCAGTGTCTAACAGTGCCTAGCAGTGCCTAGCAGTGCCTAGCAGTGCCTAGCAGTGCCTAGCAGTGCCCAGCAGCGCCTAGCAGTGCCTAGCAGTGTCTAGCAGTGCCTAACAGTGCCTAGCAGTGCCTGACAATGTCTAGCAGTGCCTAGCAGTACCTAGCAGTGTCTAACAGTGCCTAGCAGTGCCTAGCAGTGCCTAGCAGTCCCTGACTTTTTGCTAGAAGCTAACAATGTAGCTATGGCTGAACTTTGGCCTACTTTAGCATCTAAACATTAGCTCACTAAGAACCTGGGAACCACAATCCCAAACTGGCAGTTTGAGTTTCTGTGTCCTGAATTGTTTACCTAAAGTAAACTTCTTTGACTTTTATGCACATCATGTCTTTTTTAAATATTAGTTTTTCTAAAATTATACTATAAAAAAATCCCAATATATCGCCTCACGCACAGTATCGAAATATACTGTAATATATTGAACCGTGACCCGTGTATCGTGATACGTATCGTATCGCCAGATCTGCCAATACACAGCCCTCATGATAACACAGTTTAAAAAATAAACTTGTTTGTTTTATTGTCACAACAGAACAGAGGAACATCAAAATATATTAATGCTCTGATAAAGAAAATGTATATAAATACAAACTTAAGATCTCTATACTTAAACACGAGTGTTGCCAACAGGGACGTTAAATCACCAAATATTTGTATCGATATCGGCCTTAAAAATCCTTCCCTCGGTCAGGCTCTACACCACGTCGTGAAACGGTGTTTCCGTTTCTGGTGATGTAACGGCCAAAGTGTAAAGTACGTCTCTGAGTATGTTCTCTGTTCCGTCCCGCAGCCCAATCATGGAGACAAGTCCGTCTAACGAAACGGCCTTCAGTCAGCTGGCGCCCTCCTCCGCAGGACTCGGCACCATCGTGGGCGAAGGGCTCGCCGCCGCCCCGCACTGCCTGACCACTTCCTCCTGCACCACCATGGTGCAGCCCCCCCCTCCGGCCATGCTGTCCTTCCGAGACCAGACCCTCTGTCCCCCCGACTCCACAGACTCCTCCGCAGCCCCCGGCTGGGCGGTGTACACCAGCCCCGAGCAGCCTCCCAAACAGCACCTCGAGAGTTCCATCAGGCCGCACAGCGACGCTTTTGCCATCATGGAAGATTTGGACAAACCGCACAGTCCAGAGCGTCTCCAGAAACCAGTCAGTGACGTCCCCATGAGCCCCGAGTGCGCTCTCACAGCGGACTGGACGCTCGTCCGAAGCCCCGAGCGCACAGCGGAGCCGGACCTGGACGCCTTCCTGAGTCCCTGTCCGCCCGTCTTCCCGGACGTTCCCATGAGTCCGCAGCAGCCGCAGCTCTGCGCTGACGTGCCCATGAGCCCAGCGCAGCTCGGCGCCGAGGACGAACCCATGATGAGTCCGGAGAGGCTGAGGCCAAGCACCGACGTGTCCATGAACGCCAGGACGCCAGCGGCGGTCCGGCTGGTGTCGGACCCCTGGGCCGATGAGGTCATCTCTCGTCTGCTGTCATCGCTGACCCAGCCGCTCACCTCGCACCCCTGCTGCACCACCTGGCAGTGCAACGTGCCCAACATCACCCCCAAGACCACCATCAGCATGGGTAACCAAGTTAGCAGAATAAAGAGCTGATAGTGCTTATTTGCATCATTAAGTTAACTACCAGTTAAGAAATATACTGAAGGAAATTATAAACGCAACACTTTTGTTTTTGCCCCCATTTTTCATGGGCTGAACTCAAAGATCTATGTACACAAAAGGCCTATTTCTCTCAAATATTGTTCACAAATCTGTCTAAATCTGGGTTAGTGAGCACTTGTCCTTTGCCGAGATCATCCTTCCACCTGGTGTGGCATATCAAGATGCTGATTGGACAGCAGGATTATTGCACAGGTGTTCCTTAGGCTGGCCACAATAAAAGACCACTCTAAAATGTGCAGTTTAGTAGGATTGTGAAGATCCAGGACTTAGCCCAAAAATGTGAACATCGACAACTTCTCAGTCCCTCCCCCCCCTTTCTGCTAAAGCCCAAAACAGTCTCCTAAGCTCCTCCCCCCACAAGGGAGAATGAATGCGTGTGCATGAGCAGTGATTGGTATTTCCTACTTTAAGTCAGTGCTAAAAGCTAACTGGAGATTTGAAAATATGACTAACGTTACGTCTAAGTTTCCAACCGAGCTGTAACTGTAGTTAAAAAAAAAAAAAAAAAATATTCCCATTGGCTCAGGCCTGGTGGGCCACCGGGCTTGTAATACACTGGGGGGGGAACCCTTTAACTTATAGTATTATTCTTATTGTCGGTTAACGGTTAACATCCCTAATAGCAAATGTTTTTCCTCCCGACAGGAAAAGCGTCCCTGCGCGTCGACTGTGTCCTGGGAGAAGGGGCTTTTGCAACAGTCTACCAGGGTACCGACCTCCAGACCTCAGAGAAGGTGATGCTGAAGGTAAGACGGCGTTGAGACCCATCTGTGACATCAGCAGTCTGTACGTATCTTCAGGGTTCAGTCACACCGCGATGACTCTGCTTTTTTGTAGGTTGTGTTTTACGTGCTTAGAGCTTTAGTGCTCCTGCTCCTACACTCATGGACAGCTCCTACTCGCGCTCTCCGTCTCTGCAAGATTGGGAATTATTGAGATTTCTCTTGGCACAGCTACCAGAAGTCTTCAAGCTCAGTTGGAGGCTGCTCAGTAACGCTCAGCCATCACCGGAAAAGAGACTTCACTGGTCTCCGTCGAAGTCTGTGGCGTCGCTGTGTCCATTTCTTTTACCGTCTATGTGAACGCATTCCTCTCTCTCTCTCTGCCGTTGTCGCCGCAGGTTCAGAAGCCGGCCAATCCCTGGGAGTTTTACATCAACACGCAGCTGGACGCGCGCCTGCCGTGCACCGTGCGCCACCTTTACAGCAGCATCCGCTCCGCTCACCTCTTCCATAACGGCAGCGTGCTGCTCGGCGAGCTTCACAGCTACGGCACCCTGCTGGTACGTACACGCACACATGCGCACACACACCCCGCCTTTTTTTAGTTTGATGAACCAAATCTAACTTAAGTTCTTCCCCTTCGCGTCAGAACGCAGTGAACATCTACAAAACCCTGAGTGACAAGGTGATGCCTCAGCCTCTCGTCATGTACTTCACCGTCTGCATCCTGCACATGGTGGAGAAGCTGCACGCCGCCCGCATCATCCACGCCGACGTCAAACCGGACAACTTCCTGCTGGGAGAGAGGTAACCGCCCACGAACCCGTTTCTTAAACCGCTCTGATTGGTCACAAGGAGTCTGGGTTCGTTGTCATCCCCCGCTAACTGTCGTCGCCTCCCAGGTTCTTGGAGAACAAGGGGTTCGAGCCGGAGGACCTGGACCACGGCCTCGCCCTCGTCGACCTCGGGCAGAGCATCGACATGGAGCTTTTCCCAGAAGGCACTGCTTTCACCGCCAGGTGTTTGACGTCGGGCTTCCAGTGCACGGAGATGCTCAGCGGGAAACCCTGGAACTATCAGGTAAGGACACACAGCAGGAGGTATTATCGTGCTCGCAATGTGATTAACAGGCAGAAAAACTAGGATGGAATTAGCCAGACAACAGGCAGGTTTCTTTTAAAGGTCTCCCTGTATTGTGTGTGTGTGTGTGTGTGTGTGTGTGTGTGTGTGTGTTTTAGACAGATTACTTTGGAATCGCAGCGACGGTCCACTGCATGCTGTTTGGGACGTACATGCAGGTCAAGAATGAAGGCGGCGTGTGGGTGACCAACGGTGTATTTAGAAGGTAATTCCTGTTATTAACCCCTAGGTTCGTTTTGCGGCGGATTTTTGTTACTTTTTCCGAAGTTTGTCGCTTTCTTGATTTTTATTTTGTCACTTTTTTGTCGACTTAGTGTTGCCTTCCTTCCATCCTTCTTTCTGTCTTTTTTTTCTGTCTTTGTGTCGGGGGGGGGGGGTACTTGGCTTTAAAAAAAAAAACTATTTAAAGGGGGATCATAATTGTAATAAAGTGTGAGGACCCAGCGCCCTAGGGGGGTCCTCGCACCCCCTGTTGAAGATCTCTGTCCTAAAGAGTTGACTAAACATAACGTGAGATCTTGTGTCGGTCTCTGCGCAGGAACCCCCACAGCGACTTGTGGCAGGAGTTCTTCCACACGCTGATCAACATGCCGGACTGCAGCTCCCGGCCGAGCCTGGGGCTCCTGCGCTCCGCACTGGCGTCGACGCTGCGGCAGAACTACAGCAGCCGGCTGCCGGCGCTCAAGAACCGGCTGACGGTGCTGCTGCTGGAGCGCCACAAGGCCGCACGCAGATGACGCGTCTCCTCCGTCACTCGGGGTTAATCTGAAGCTCTTAAAGCTGCGGTCAAATGTCACCGGAGGAGGCCTCTCGGCATCGCAATATGTACAATTTGAGGGTTTTTTTGCTTTTATTTTGTCAGATTTGTAATTTTATTGAAAAATAAAAGTTGTGTGGAATATTTTTGTCACGTTTTTCATGCTGAAGTTAGTTTTTCTCCTGAATTTCTTTTAGGATTTATCGCTGTTTTTTTTTTTAACTCTTATTTCACCAATTTGTGTACTGGTATTTGGTTTTCCGTATCAGGTATATGATAATAAACATTTCTGTTTGCAAAGAGAGAAAAATAATAAAAAGACTAAATAAATGACATAAAAATAAATAAGACTAATAATGAATATGATAAGATGAGGAACGCTAACAAACATTGGGGTTACAAGGTCACATTTTGAACTGATTTAACAGATGGTATTAAAGCTGTTTGTATGTTTCTATTAAAAAAAAAAAGGAACCTGAGAAGATGACTCTGCTCGGGTTTTGTTTTGGCAAAATTAAAGTGTGCAGATCTTGTGCACAGACCACCAGATGGCACCAAATACACAGTTTAATACACTCTGAAAACTAACTCAAACTAAACTACCAAACACACTCTGAAACTATCTTAACCCTTGTGTTGTCTTCCCATCAACCATGGAAAAAAAAAAAAAAAACACTTTCGTTGTCCCAATCTTAATGTTTTTGTTTTTTTTCCCAATATTTGTATTGCTTTTTCACTTTTTCAACGTTTTTGATGCTTTTCGCACATTTTTGACGTTTTTATTGTCGTTTTTGTTGCTTTCTTTCAACATTTTTGCCATTTTTCACAACGTTTTGTCACTTTTTTTTAATGTACCTTTTTGGCACTCATTTCTAGTGCTGGCCAAATGAAGCAGTGTCTCTATTTCCCGAGTCCACTAGGTGGCGCTCTCTGTTCAAAGGGTTGAATACAATGAATTGCAATGCCTTAGGCCTTTCTCTTAAAACCAAGAGCGCCAACTAGTGGGCTCAGAAAATAGACATTGCTTCACGAAGCTTCATTTTGCCATCACTACTAATTTCGATGTCCCATATTTCTGACATAAAAAAACCCCCATTTAAAAACGGGTCAAATTGGACCCGAGGACAAAGCTAAACTAAACTACCAAACACACTAAAAATCAACTCAAACTACCAAACACACTGAAAACTAACTCAAACTACCAAACACACTGAAAACTAACTCAAACTACCAAACACACTCTGAAAACTAACTCAAACTACCAAACACACTCTGAAAACTAACTCAAACTACCAAACACACTGAAAACTAACTCAAACTACCAAACACACTCTGAAAACTAACTCAAACTACCAAACACACTGAAAACTAACTCAAACTACCAAACACTCTGAAAACTAACTCAAACTACCAAACACACTGAAAACTAACTCAAACTACCAAACACACTGAAAACTAACTCAAACTACCAAACACACTGAAAACTAACTCAAACTACCAAACACTCTGAAAACCAACTCAAACTGAACTAAAAGGAAATTAAAGAGATAAAACTAATTGAAAAGTCAAAACTATTTCAACGTTGCGATGGAGACTGTAATACGTTGGGTAGAGAAGAAAAACTGGACAAACCTATGCCATCTGATGCATCTACAACATGTGTATCACGTTAAAATCCTGTGTGTGTGTGTGTGTGTGTGTGTGTGTGTGTGTGTGTGTGTGTTCTTGTTTAACTATATTCGTGGGGTCAAAATACTGGGAGTCCAGTATCATTGTGGGGTCTTGACAGCTTTGTGGGGCCAAAATGCTGGACCCCACAAGGTTAAAGGTCTGTTTGAGGGTTAAGACTTGGTTTTAGGATTAGGGTTAGAATGAGGTTCTGGTTAGGGTGAGGGTAAGGGTTAAGGTTAGGCATTTAGTTGGGATGGTTAGGGTAAGGGGCTAGGGAATGCATTCTGTCAATGACAGGTCCCCACAAAGATAGTGCCACAAACGTATGTATTTGTGTGTAAGATGTGTACCGTGAGGGTGTGAGGGGATTAGTTTGTGTGGAATGAGGGTGTGTCAGCCTCCTCCTCTGTCTGCGACCTGTTCAGACCTGCAGCTCAGCTCGCTGCCTTTCTTTACATGACAACATTAAAGATCCTCGGTTCTTTCCCCAGGCTTTACTCCTCTCAACATTAATGTTCATTTTACTTCATCTTCTTAAACAGTCCAAACTGTTTGTACTGATTGACGTTAGGTTGCCTGCCAGACTTCCTTTATCTTTAAATGCTTTTATTTGACTACCTTTTATCGTAACTTCCACTTCTGTGTTCTTTGCTGCTCGGCTGCGTTTTTTATGCCAAAGCTGGGGGCGTTGGCTTTTCCCAAGAATTCAGTCAGCACCTGAAGGCAGCAGCGGGGCATGTGGCCACTCCCCAAAGCTGACACATCTGTCTGCTGCCTTGTGAATGGAATCATCCGTGTTATTTTTGGTTGAAAAGATACCAAAAAATATAGAAAATGAGTCAGATTTGACCCAGTGACAACAGGAGAGTTAAACAGGGTTTCAATTCCAGTATATAATGCATGAATGTTGTCTGTGCGTGTAACATCTCAGACGCAGAATCTTCCGAGCAGCACTTGAAGGCAGCGCTGCAGGGACGACAGCAGAAGGGGAGATGTACCTGTGTAGTTTCCGTCAGTCTGATCTGAGCTCTGCGAGCCATGGAGGGCAGAGGAGGACTGTCGGACGAGGCCGTGGCTGCTGCCTGCAAACAGGGAGACCCCATCACCAGGGTGACGCTTTCCTCCTTAACATCTACTTCCTCTTTCACATGTAGTTCTGTTTTATTTCCCTGCTGTCCCCAGACAGGTGTGTGTGTGTGTGTGTGTTTGGGGTGGGGGGTGTGTCTCGTGTGTGTGTGTCTCTGTGTGTGTGTGTGTGTGTGTGTGTGTGTGTGTGTGTGTGTGTGTGTGTGTGTGTGTGTGTGTGTGTGTGTGTGTGTGTGTGTGTGTGTGTGTGTGTGTGTGTGTGTGTGTGTGTGTGTGTGTGTGTGTGTGTGTGTGTGTGTGTGTGTGTGTGTGTGTGTGTGGGGGGGGTCTGTCTGTGTGTGTGTGTGTGTGTCTCTGTCTGTGTGTGTGTGTGTGTGTGTGTGTGTGTGTGTGTGTGTGTGTGTGTGTGTGTGTGTGTGTGTGTGTGTGTGTGTGTGTGTGTGTGTGTGGAGGCTGTAATGTAGTCAAACCTGTTGGCTTTAGACCTGCAGATACCAGTAGGCAAACTTTAATAACTTGAGAAAAACTCCCATACAGCCTACAGAGTCACTGCTATAATAATAATAATAATAATAATAATAATAATAATACTAATAACTTTTATTGATATAGTGCCGTTCATGAAACCCAAGGACACTTTACAGAATGACTGGCTGAGCTAAAGGAGACTGTAGGCTGTGGTGAACAGCTGGTGTTTGAGGAATTTTTTAAACATGTCCAGGAATGTAGCATTGTGGATGTCTGCAGGGAGGGTGTTCCAGAGGGATGGGGCTGCAACACTAAAGGCTCTGTCTCTGAAGGGACAGAGTCTGGTGTGGGGAGCGGAGAGCAGGCCAGTGTCTGAGGACCGCAGGTTTCGGGGTGGGGTGTATGGATGGAGGAGGTCGGAGAGGTACTGTGGGGCCAGGGGCCAGGCCATGGAGGGATTTGTAGGTGAGATGGAGGATTTTATATGTGATGCGGGACTTGATTGGGAGCCAGTGAAGGTGGATGAGGGTTGGGGTGATGTGCTGCCAGGTCTTGGTGTGGGTGAGGACCCTGGTGGGAGAGTTTTGGACATACTGGAGCCTGGTCTAGGGTCCATTGCAGTTGTCCAAACGGGAGGTTATGAAAGCATGAATGAGGGTTTCTGCCAAGGCCGGAGTCTGGAGATGTTTTTGAGATGAAAAAAAGGCTGATTTGGTGATGGATTTGATGAGTCTGGAAAGAGAGGGTGGCGTCCAGGATTACACCGAGGTTGTGGACCTCAGAGGATGGGCAGATGGCACACCCATCCTGGAGCAGCGCCTTGGGGGCCACAACCAAGAGCTCTGTTGGTTGCTCTTAAAGCTGCCACTGATTTTTCATTGACTCTTTTTTTGAAATGGTCTTTTTTTCTTCGGAGTTATGGCACAGATCTGTCTGAGCCTTCAGACCTGCAGACACTTGTAGGCCACTCTGTACGGTGGCCGTGACGGTTCAACACAAACACAAAAGCCATAACATAAAAGCTACAACACAAAAGCTACAACACAAACACAAAAGCCACAACACAAAAGCTACAACACAAACACAAAAGCTACAACACAAAAGCTACAACACAAACACAAAAGCTACAACACAAACACAAAAGCCACAACACAAAAGCTACAACACAAAAGCTACAACACAAACACAAAAGCTACAACACAAAAGCTACAACACAAACACAAAAGCCACAACACAAACATATAGAAGCTTTTGCTCCAGCCGAATCGTTTCTGTCGCTGTTTCCTGTTGGGGTTTACACTGAGATATGTACATAATTATTGGGTAACACTTTACTTGAAGGTATCGACATAATCGTGACACGACACTGTCATAACTATGACATGACACTGTCATGAACGTGTCATAAACGTTATAAACAAGTCATAAACGTTAATGACTTCTGTCATGAAGTGTCACTCGGTTTTTGTCATGACAAGTTGACATTGTTTGGGTTGTCTTGATTATGACAACTTGACATTAATCAAAGTGACATTACCAGAAGTTGTCTTGGTCATGACTAGTTGACATTACATTAGTTTGGGATGTTTTTGTAACATGACATAATGTCATCCTGTTTAATGTCAAGTTGTCTTAATAACGACACGCCAAAGAAATGTAATGTCAACTAGTCATGACCAAGACATCTTCTGGTAATGTCACTTTGATTAATGTCAAGTTGTCATAATCAAGACAACCCAAACAATGTCAACTTGTCATGACAAAAACTGAATCACACTTAATGACAGAAGTCATAAACGTTTGACTTGTTTATAACGTTTATGACACGTTCATGACAGTGTCATGTCATAGTTATGACAGTGTCATGTCACGATTATGTCGATACCTTCAAGTAAAGTGTTACCAATTATTGTTTTTATGATGACTAAATAAACACTACTTCTCTCCTCTGGGACAGTAAACTGAATATCTCTGAGTTGTGGACTAAACAAGACATTTGAGGACATCATTTGGGGCTTTTTGGGAAACACGATCCACATTTTTCACCATTTTATAGACTAGTCCGAAATCTAATCCACTCATCCAGAAGAGATATTCTTCTTTTTCATAAAAAATAAAAAAGTGACTCAAACTGATGAATGGATTATCAAAAATAATTGCCGATTAATGTAATAATTGACCACTAATGGATTCGTCTTTGCAGCTCTAGTGATCTTGATGTTCTGTCCGTGCAGGACTACATGCTGCAGCAGACGATGCTGCGGGTCAAAGATCCCGCCAGATCTCTGGACTTCTACACCCGAGTCCTGGGCATGATGTGAGTCCCCCCCCCCCCGAAACGCTGCATCCCTACTTCTAGTACAACCTAGAACAGAACCACCCATCCCCTTAAATCAGCTTTGAGTCGATGGTAATCAGACGTGCACACAGGTTCCTGACAGATCCATCACACATACTATATATAACACAATGAATATGAACCGTACTCTTCAATGAATATGACACAGACGCTATAGAGCCAGTAGTTGCAAAAGCAACCGCCTTAAAGGGCAACTACCGTTTTGTTCAACCTGGACCCTATAGACCTTTTTCACAGCAGACATGTTGACATGTCATAGTAGGAAAAGCACAGGTGTATTCAAAACCATTACTGATGGCTGCATTCCACTTTTCTCGGTATAACACAATGTTGTTTGGTATGCTGTGATAATATGTCGTTTTAAAAACACAAATCTCTGACAATCACGTATAGGGGTGGTGATGGCGCAGTGGATATGACCCATACCTTTGGTGTGGGAGACATGGGTTTGAATCCCACTGCGTTACATCAACCAACGTGTCCCTGAGCAAGACACTTAACCCCTAGTAGCTCCAGAGGTGTGCAACCTCTGACATATATAGACGTTGTAAATA